>NW_015172046.1:289163-347832 GCF_001447785.1 Gekko japonicus | reverse complement strand
GGGGGGGGGGGGGGGGGAGCTAATGGGCAGAATTTTCTGCCAATTGGAAGTGACAGGGTGACAAGCAATGCGCTCATGTGATATTTTCCTTTGGTTGTTGGATTAGTCTCCTTCTGGTGTTTCAGGAATGAGATACTCCTCTCCGGGGAAAGCTGCAAGCGCACATATAATTTCAACAAGCCATTTTTTCCTTACCCTGTCACCGTCAAATGCTGAGTGGGCAAGTCACACATTTCTCTTCAAGCCAAATTCGTTCCTGGTTCTTTTTGGGTTCCTCCTCTGCTTGTGTATGTCAGGGTTCCTTTTGCACATATTAAAGCAATTGTGAATCTTTTCTGGGATTTGTATTGGAGCGGCGAGTAATTTAAAGATCTACTTTCTTGAACTGTCAGTAGATTAAGAAAATCTTAGTTGGTTAATTACATAAGTTTTAGTCAGTGACATCTACAGAAGCATGTATATGAATAAGGCGGTATTTCGAAAGAGAAAAGGCATCTCTTTGTTGATTTCAAGATGATGCATGTATATTGTGGCAGAGATTCTCTTGGAAGAGGCATTCCCACCAATGTTCCCTCTAAGCTGTGGAGTCTTGTGAGCACAAATTCTGCTTTGTGAGCTACTGGCATTAAAGTCGTGAACAAGCAATTTGGCTACTGCATAAATTAGCTTGCTCTGGAGCCCCATTCTTCCTGAGCTAAGACAAAAATGTGTGAGCCAGAGGCTAAAAAACTGTGAGCTGGCTCACACTGACTCAGCTTAAAGGGAACACTGATTCCCACCTATGTGGGAGGAGAGGAGGAGAGCCCATTAGGAGATGCTGCCTGCCACTTTCTGTTCCTGTAAGTCCTTAGATTGAAAATAATTCTTATTAAATGGGCTGCCCGGTTAATTGGGGTCACTGTTTTAGTCTATTAAAAGGTTTGTGTAATTGGTTTAGCTAATTAATCAATAAAACACAATAGTCCTATTTCTTACCATTGTGATGTGTGGGAAAAATAGTGGTATTCTGACAGTGGCTGGTCCCAGTTGAGATACAGGATGTTAGTACGTGCTCTCAGTGCTGAAGGTTTTTCCTTTAATTTCTTTACAAGTACACTGAAATGGCTGCAGGTACATTAGTCTTGTAAAACTGCCCCCCCCCCGTTTCCCGTTGTTGTAGATTTTTATTCTTGCCATTTCTGTTCCAGGGGTGAGAGTGCGCTCCTCCCTGGGCCAGGGGGTTTGGAGGTGCTGAGAGTGAAATAACAGTAGATGGTCCAAAGATCCTTTGCTAGTCCATGGCAGGTTGCCTTGGGGCTGCCTCCACACACAATTAATTCCCTTAACCACTGCAGCACATCACTATCTGGCAACTTGGTGAGGTTATTAAAATGATGCTTTGTTACCAGCTATTTAGTTGAGAGGAGCGTTCATTGAAAGAGCTGGCACTTCCTGTGTGGCCTGCTGCAAAATTCCTTCTTCCCCCAAATTCTTCAGTGTTCCAAGTTAAATTTCAGCTAAACACTATTAGAAGAAACTACTTAAGGCATGGATAAGACATGATGGCAAACCGTGGTGTATTGCTGTGTGAATGTGTCTGCAGGGATCCTCTGGCTTTCACTCTCCCTTCTCCTTTAGTGTGCAGCCAGGTTTATTAGATATTTCTGGGTTGGTACAAACCATAGTTTGTTGTTACACCGGAATCAGCAAACTGGCTTGCACCTTTCCTGCAAACCAGAATAAAGCCACTGGAATTCTGATTTGCAGAACACAACCCAACCATAGCTTACCTGTTCAGATCTAACAGCAAACTGTGATTTGCCACCAACCCAGCAATCTGACTATGTGCTAAAGGAGGGAGGAACCTTGCAGACTTGAGGATTTCCCCCTGTCTGCTGGCTTATTCACATGGCAGTAAACTGTGATTTGCTACCATATCTGAACCATGCCAAAGGCCTCTTTTCTCCCTGTATGTAACAGAGAGACAGTAGGATACATCATTTCAATGAGCAGCTTCCTTTTAAAAAGACAGATGAAAGCATCTCAGATTGTGTTTCTAAATCATTATCCAGACTTCTTGTCCTCTCTCAGTGTTTGTAGCTGAGTTGGGGTCCCTCGCTGCGTCATCTGTCATCTGTGGCTGCTGCCACTCTGCATGAAGCAGGATTTGTATTAAGTGGTTTTGTATTAAGTGACACTGCTGTTAGGCATGTAAGAGGCTTCCCCTGTGAATTATAAATATTATATTGCAGCGCTTTACAGTGTGCTTTGAAAGAGCCATTTTTGTAGCACAGATGAGTGTGGGACGTGGAAGTAGGGTGGAGAAGAGACCTTGGTGTTCAATTGCTCTGGCCTCTGTTGACCTCTGCAGAGTTGACTTGCTTTAATCTCTCTTTGCTTTGCTTTTTTCCCTTGTTGAATCTTGTTAATGTAGACTTGTGTTAAATTGCCACAGGAGCTGACCCATGTATAGTTGCTGCCCTTCTTCCAGTTAATCCCCATCCAGGACTGTGGATAAATTGCTCCATCATATACCTGTTCTTGCTGTTGCCAGGCGTGGGTGAGGTTAAGGAGTTTAGTAGCCTGCTGCAGGACTGTGTTCTCTGTTCCTCTCCCATACAAATCCTTCCTTCCTTCCTTCGCTGGCTTCCCTTAACTGTGGACTAGTGTTATACTTTCCGTATTTTCTCTTAGCCAGTTTGGGGGGGGGGGGGGGGCAGCTGAGCTCATGGGTGACTTCCGCAGGCTCTGTCTCAACCCTTCTGCAATAGTTTTAACTTACTTTGCTAATCAGTATAAAGGGGTGAGGAGCTATGCAGAAGGCTGAAGTTCCACTAACTGTCAAACCAATCTTTTAGCCATGAGAACCAGAGTAGAAAATTCCCAGGGACAAAGTCTGGGTTTTGTTCTGTTCTGTTTTAGGGGGGGTTTTGTGCAGTTCTACACTGCTGAACTGCAGGCTGTGGAAGGTCGGTAGTTCAGCAGTTCAAGACCTGAGTGTGCCGCATGGCGGAGTGAGCTCCCGTCTCTAGTTGTTTGGGGGGGGGGGGGGGGCAGCTGAGCTCATGGGTGACTTCCGCAGGCTCTGTCTCAACCCTTCTGCAATAGTTTTAACTTACTTTGCTAATCAGTATAAAGGGGTGAGGAGCTATGCAGAAAGCTGAAGTACCACAAACTGTCAAACCGATCTTTTAGCCATGAGAACCAGAGTAGAAAATTCCCAGGGACAAAGTCTGGGTTTTGTTTTGTTCTGTTTTAGGGGTTTTTTTTGTGCAGTTCTACACTGCAGCCACTAGGGGTACAGTCAGGACAGAGGCTGTGGTCGGACTGGTGGCTTGGAGTGATATGGTGCCGCCTCTAATTGTAGTACTTTGAAGTATTGCGGGACATACCAAGCAGCCAGAACACCCTGCTGCAGGTCGCCCATGTGGCCATCCCATGGGCACGCATCCACATTACTGCAGTGCCTCAGCCGTGGAGTGCACTGCCTGGTCTTTTTTTTAATGCAGGCAGGTGCATGCACATATGTGTTTATGCGCATCTGTGCTCATCTGCATTTTTGCATATAGACAGAAACTAAAAAAAAACTGGCAGAAACGGATCTGCAGGTTCAGACGGCAAATCCGTTCTGTGTGCACTCCCCCATATTTAGACATCCAGCCATGCCTGATTAATGTGTGGGGAACCGAAAACGCCACGTTATGTGGTGTCTATTTACTCCGTTTCCAACTCGTTGTATGATGGGGTGAATATGACTGGGGAACGGCTGACAGATGTGGCTCTGTGACCCTGCTGGTTTAATCCATTAGGGGAACGCAGCTACATCAGACCAAACTGCCCGCCTGAGCACAGCCAGAGCAGAGCAAACTAACAGAAGCTTTGACTTCCTGATGCTGTTTGCCACCTTTTTTTTACAAGTGATATTTATTTTAGAAAGCTCTCCATTGCTTCAAGTTTTTTAAGCTATAAGACTGAGGAAAACATTTTCCTATCATGAGTTGCTCCTAAGGCTCATCAACCAACCCAGTATGCCTTCATTTCTCCCCCCCATCTAATTCTTCTATGTTTGTTGTCCCCCCCCCCCTCCCCAGCCTTGTTCCTCCTCATCCCTACCCTGGCTCAGGAGTAAAACCATAAATAGGAGCAGAACAGAAAACCTCTATTTCCAGAGAATTGATCAGAGTAGTGAAAGGGCGATGCCGGCACGCACATACACTTTACATGCAAGTATTAGAGGTTATGAGTGTGGATGCCCTAGGTGAATGCTTAGTTCCAGTTTGTATTAAGTTTACATCACATGCTGCATAATTTATTCATTGAATAAACTACTATGAGGTGACATCCACTGGTTTAGAAGACTTGGAGGTGGAAAGGTCCATGAATGGCCATTAGCTATGCTGACCAAACAGAACTTCTGTGTTCAGAGGCAGTATACTCTTAAATGCCAGTTCTGGGGGGTGGCTGTTGCCTTTATTCCCTGCTGGTAGAATTCCTAGAAGCATTTGGCTGGCTAGCTAGCATGGGAAACAGGACATTGGACTAGAGAAACCTCTGGTGTGATCAAACAAGCTTCTTATTTTATTCTGATAAAAGGCACAGGGCATGTAGTTACCCTATCTTTGTTTTCACAAAGGGATTTAAAAATATTATTCAGTGATCCCACTGCTTTCTGTACTTCTTTAAGTATGCCACTGACTTATTAAATTGTGTGTGAAGAAAGGAGGCTGCATTTTTGGATGTCGAGGGAAAGGCATTCTGTGCATGCCTAGAAGTATTTTTCTCCCAGAATTCAGCCCATGCTGAAAACAATTAGGCTAAGTCCTAGTGCAATATTTGCATAAATATAGTAACTAAAAAAGACAAATTGTAGAGGGGTGACAATATTACTTTGTTGTGGTAAAACTGAAAAGGAATCTTAATATGTATTGTGGCTCCCACTTTCATGGTTAGAATATTTCTTCAGCTGCTTGAAGTGAATTCGCAGTTCACCGATATTGCTATACACATGAAAAAATGTTTGCTAGTAATGAAGAAAGGCAGCTGTAATTCCCATTAAAATGCATGCTATGGAGCTATGATACTTTATAATTAAAGGTAAAGGTAAAGGTTCCCTTGCTCGAAAGCCAGTCGAATCCGACTCTAGGGTTGCGGACGGTGCTCATCTCCGTTTCAAAGCCGAAGAGCCAGCGCTGTCCGAAGACGTTTCCGTGGTCATGTGGCCGGCATGACTAAACACCGAGGCGCACGGAACGCTGTTACCTTCCCACCGAAGTGGTACCTATTTATCTACTTGCAATTTCTTGCTTTCGAACTGCTGGGTTGGCAGGAGCTGGAACTAGAGATGGGAGCTCACTCCATCATGCGGCACCCTGGTCTCGAACTGCTGAACTACTGACCTTCCACAGCCTGCAGTTCAGCGTCTTAACCACTTGAGCCACTGCAGCTCCTTTATAATTACTATTGTGTTAATTATTTTAAAAGCTCATATGCAAGGATAACAGGGGATAAGCCCCACAGAATTAAATGGGACTTACTTCTAAGGATACCTGTTTAGGATTACTCCCAAAAGATCTAGTCAATTCTGTACCCTTTGATGAACTAAGGATCTGTGTACCTTCCACCTGATCAGGAGCATAGATTGGGCCACTGGGGACATTATTTCCAGGATCCCTCTTCCGTTGCCCAGTCTGCCGTCTGCCCCCCTGCTTTGTTTTCCCGTGTTCATGGAAGCAGCAGCTGGAGAGGAGGGGATGGAACGGAACGGAACGGAATGGGAAGAGAGAGCTGGAACTAGTTGGATTTTAGATCTGTGGACTAGACTCCCTTTCTAAAGTTAGTGTAGGTGCAGGAAGACAACACCATCTGAAGCTCACTTGCTTCCTTTCCCTGGATGAAGAAACTGACTTTTCACGTCTCCCCAATTTTCCTTCTCCCATTAATCATCCTGTGGATCTGCTTTTTTTTGGTTTCAGGTTAGCAGAAATAATTTTACAATCTTTTGCAGTTTAGTACTGTTTAAGAGAGAATGATGTCTCTCTTAATCCAATGGGCTTTTCCCCAGGTTACAGTTATGAGTTCATTCACCGTAACAGACAGCCAAGTGATTTGCTTTGTTATGATATTTGTTTCGGATCAGGTCGTGGGGGGGGCAGGGAAGGCAGGTGGAATTCCCCCCCCCCCAGGAGCCGTTGATGGCTCTTGGCAGCCCTGATGAGAACTTGAAACTTGCATTCAAAACAAAGTCAGCAAAGATTCTTTAAAAACCAAACACCTGTGGGTTCTGAGTTTTGTTGGGTCCTGGCCAGCTCTAGTCATTTTGGTCTTGTAAGCATTGCTCTTCCTTTTCAGGTGGATTTGGATGTACCAAAATATGGCACACGTTTTCCCCACAGGGTGAACCCAGCATTCCCCTACATCCAGAATGCGAGTGGGAAACATGCAGGTCTGCAGATTGAATGCTGATTAGCCAGTTACTTTGCTTTTCTCCCGTGCTTCAGGTGGTCTGCCTTTTTTTTTTGGGAAACACTGCTTGCATGTTTGTGCAACTAAATGCTCATTCCTAGTCTCATTAAGAAAAAAAACTCTTTTAAAAAGTTGAAAACTTGGTTCTAGCAGGGAAGGGAAATGGCCTTGCCATATCCCACAAAGCTGGGCAGCTTGTCAGCACTGTGTGTGCACAGCCAGCCTTTGTGTCCAGGGAGAAGAATGGCCTCCCCTTGAGTGCAGCCCTGCAGAGCAGGTGGTACATCTGGACCAAACCCCGTGAGAAGGACTGCCACTGCTCCAAAAATATGCATCTGGCTGCATCTTTAGTTTGTATGGAGTGAGACTTTCTGGTTAAAACGATCAAAAGCAATGTAAAGTTTAAAAAACTCTTGTGCATTCCAGTTTTCTCCTGCTGTTTGTTTGAACTGGCCCAGAAGGGGTGGATGAACACCTGTCCTAGGGTGTGGTATGGAATTAAGGCATGGCTGAAGATGAGCATGCTGAGGCAAAGGAGGAGCTGGTGAGGGAAGCTGCCAAAGGACGTCATGAAACGCTCAATTGCTTTGAGCCCGGGTGGTGTAGGGAGGGATGACCCCAGGCTCCAATCCCTGCTCAGTTGTGAAGCTCACCTTGGATTATGTGCTCCCGCTCCGAGCTGCCTCCCAGGGTGGGGATAATATGGAGGAATGCAGAACCATCTATGTTTCCCCTGAGCTTCTCGAAGGAAGGGTGGGATACTAATGCAGAGGTCGATCTGAGGCTAGATATGCAATTTGCCTGTGCACCAATAGGATGGTGGTCAGAATGGGGCATAAGTCCTCCTTTCAAACAGCGGGGAAGTAGTTTTTGCTCACATTAGGAATTAAGTGGATACTGGGTATACCCCACCCCTTCCCTGATCTTTGCTCTGCTTTATTGTGGAGGAAGCTGATGGGGGAAATATGAATTCTTCATGTTTTATTTTTAAAAAATACGATTAAAACAATGTTGGTTTGGATAGAGTGCTGATTTTATTTTTAAAAACTTCCCAGTTCTGTACGATCTCTGTGTGGATGTTGTCATGGGAACACGAGATGCGTGCATCAACAGACTGGCATCTTTCCATGTCCTTAGTCCAACTATGCAAACTTTTATTCAACATTTGTTACTTATGCACAGATGAAGAAAATGCGAGGACGGTGTGGTCCTGGTACTGAACATACGTTGAATGGACATGACTACATTTGATAAAAGATGAGATCCAGCTACTGCAAAGCTCTTTTTAGTCCTATTGATCCCCCCCCCCAGTGAGAGTTAGTTGTCTGCTTACCTTTTCCCTCCCATTGAAATCTTTGGGGCTTCAGAATACCTAACTTTGGCCCCAACATGCCTTCATGTTGTGTTTCGGAGACAACAGAGAGGCTACAGGGTGTGTCTGAGTGCTTCAAACACTTTTCTAAGCACATATTACTGATTGATACAGAATGGTACAAGGGAATAGAGAGAACTCCCCCCCCCCACTAGAATTTGGGAGAACCCAATCACCTTGATGGGATAGTAGATTCAGGACAGACAAAAGTAAATACTTCTTCACATGGTACATAATTTTATGGTACTCGGTGCCATGAGATGTGGCGACAGCCAATAGATGACTCAAAAAGCTCATTTGACTGACAAGAAGGATAGGCCCATTAGTGGCTGCTTTTCATCTATTGGTCAAAAAGCACCCTGTGCATTTTGGTAATTTCGAAACAAATTAAAAATATCAATAGTAAAAGACACAATAGAACCAAATGGTTAAATGGAGTCTCCCTGTCCAGGGGCACTGTACCCCAGTTGCTGGGGGAGTAATGGTGGTTGGGAGGGCCTCTTAGCCTCTAGCTCTTCTTGCTTTTTAGGGGCATCTGATTGGCCTCTGTGGGAAACGGGATGCTGGGCAAGATGGACCACCGGTCTGATCCAGCAGGCTGCTCTAAGGATTAACTGAGATATAACTGATTAAGTGTTTGGGCTGCTTGAGAAAACTGTGATGGGCTTAAAGGAAGAGAGCTTGTTGGTGTTAGAAGTCCATTGTGTTCTGGATTCCATACTTGCTGTTGTCTCCGGCCAAAGATGTTTTGCAGGGTGTAGTGGTTTGGTGTAGTGGTTAAGAGCGGTAGGCTCGAATCTGGGAGAACCGGGTTTGATTCCCCATTCCTCCACATGCAGCAGATGGTGTGACCTTGGGTCAGTCACAAATTCTTTGAGAGGTGTTCTCTCAGAGCTCTCTCAGCCCCACCTACATCACAGGGTGTCTATTGTGGGGAGAGGAAGGGAAAGGAGATTGTAAGCCACTCTGAGACTCTGAGTGAAGGGCAGGATATAAATCCAATCTCCTCCTCCTCCTCCTCCTTCTGTTCTTGGGCTTAGTTATAGGTCTTGTTATCCAATAAAGATAAGGCGATATTATATCTACAGAAAACATGGTGCAAGGAAGGTCAGATATCTGAAATCGACGCAAATAAAATAATGAAGGGAATAGAAGAAACCAAAATTATTAAATTTAATGAATTGGAACATAAATTTATTACAAAGTGGTATAAAACACCAGCACAAATAGCAAACATGTTTCCAAGATTGAGCTCTATGTGTTGGCATTGTAAACAATCTAAGGGTTGGTTCTCCCATATGTGGTGGGAATGTCCAGAGGTTAGAGGCTTTGGGTTAAAAATAATACAAACTATAAAGAAAATATGTAAAATCTCATTGAATGTAGACTTCAAACTAATGTTAAGGGTATATTAGGAAATAAGGCAGTTAATAAGGAAACCCAGGCTATACTCAAAGCTATGGTGTTAGCAGGCAAGGCAGTGATAGCTCTGGGCTGGAAAGATAAGAGTAAATGGACAATAGATACCTGGCACACCTATTTGTTTGAATTTGTGCAGTCGGACATCATCGAGAAGCTTCGCCAGAAGACCACATGGGAGAATAAAGCCAAAGAAATTAAAACTAGATGGAAGATCTACTTAAAGTGGATAACATTGGAAGGAAGACAGGACATTCGGTGGAAGATTCAGACTTTGTGCCCGTGGCTGTGAATGAAGGACCAACAACAAGGGGTAGAGGGAGGGAGGGGGGAACTTAACGATTTATGTAAAGCAAGGAGACAAAAGATAAGATGTAATATATAGAAAACTTACAAAAATAAACGTATTAAAAAAAAAAGTTATAGGTCTTGTTGAGAGCACTTCTGATTGGGGGCTGAAGCACCAAACCAAATGCACAAGCAGCTGCTATGCAGCCTTACTGTGAGACAGCATAATCCAATTGTGTTGTTGTGCGCCATCAGAGTGACCCATCACATAAAAGCCAGCTGAATCAATAGCTGTGTTGCCCGTGGGCAGTAGGATTAATCCTGAGCTAGGATTCTGGGGGAAATGCATAGCAGGGATTTTGTTCATCATTACCTGACAATGCTCCATTTATCCTATAAGTCTTAACTTTAAAAATTGTTTTTGGGGGGAGTTGGGGGGGAGGTGTTAATGTATTTTCAGCACAGTAGAAATAATCGCCATATGGTTGTGTGATTTGCAAGCTGTCCAAAAACACTAAAATACAATTAGTCTATCTGTTCCATTTGTCAATCCATAAATGACATTATTCACATCCTGCACAGTGCTGGCTGCTGACTGATTGGCCTACCTGCCTGTCCCTATTAGGATCAATATTTAAATATAATGGAACGGGGGGGGGGGACCTTTTTTGTCCTAGCCTGAAAATGAAAAGTCTCATATAGGCAAATGAAATCCTGAGAGAAAGTATCTTTTTGTCATTGGTTAATCACTTTGGGACTGGTATGGCTTCCATAGTATAGATCTTTAGTTTCCTTTTTACAGGGAGGGAGGGAACCCTTCAGCTTCAAAATGACCAGCAATATCAACACTTCCTGTCCTCCTGGTGTTTCAAAAATTGTGTGAAGCCAACCTTCTCAGGAGAGCTGTCAAGGACATTTTAGTGATCTAAATTGTTTTAACTGAGCTCATTGGGCAGTTGAGTGGAAGGCTGTAGGGCTTTTGTGCTACTGTTAGATGATGCAGTATTTTATATGACACTGCCAAACTGTTGTTTTTAAAGTTTTAATATGTAATGCATTTTTGCTCGTTCCAAGACAACTCAAGCCCCCCCCCCAAGGGGGGGAGACATGAAAATTTTCTAAAACAGGTAAAACAACCTCTTTCTTGACCGCTAACCCACAAAATATTTGCAGTGGTTGCATTGGGGTCCCTCTAGAAGAGATTATCAACTTGTCCCTTTCTACTGGGACTTTCCCAGAGGCTTTGAGAGAGGCAGTAGTTTGTCCACTCTTGAAAAAACCATCATTGGACCCTATGGTTCTAACCAACTACTGTCCAGTGTCAAACCTATCGTTCCTGGGTAAGGTGGTTGAGAGAGCGATGGCTGAACAACTCCATGCCTTCCTGGAGTTTGCTTCCATCCTTGATTCCTTCCAGTATGGCTTCCGCCCTGGTCATGGGATAGAGATGGCTCTGGTCACCCTTACAGATGACCTCCATATACATCTGGACCAGGGTGGATCGGCACCGCTGTTACTATTAGGTCTAATGGCAGCATTCGATACGGTCGATTATGATCTATTGACCCACCACCTTGCCGATGTAGGAGTTCAGGGGACGGCCTTGAAATGGTTTTCCTCCTTTCTCCATGATTGGGGACAGAGGGTGGCACTCGGCGAGAGAGTCTCCCCGTGATACCCACTAGAATGTGGAGTGCTGCAGGGGGCGATCCTCTCACCAATGTTATTTAACATCTATATGCACCCCCTTGCCCAGTTAGTTATGGGCTGGGTTGTCATCAGTATGCTGATGACACCCAGCTCTCCCTGTTAATGGATGCCAATCCGTCTTCCGGTCCTACGAACTTGGCTGAGGAATTGGATGCTGTGGCTGGATGGTTGAGGCAGAGTCGGATGAAGTTAAATCCATCGAAGATGGAGGTCCTGTACCTGGGTTGAGGGGGGTTAGATGGGGGCACCAGGCTTCCCACACTGGAAGGGGCACCTTTGGTGCTGGCCCAGACAGTGAGGGGTCTGGGAGTGACACTGGATGCCTCCCTTTCCATGGAGGCCCAGGTTGCTGCAGTTGCCAGATCTGCATTTTTCCATCTTAGGCAGATCAGGCTACTGAAGACCTATCTTCCCCCTCCCCCCCATGACCTAGTGACGGTGACCCATGCGGTGGTCACTTCCAGACTTGATTACTGCAACTCGCTCTACGCAGGCTTACCCTTGAAGCTGATCCGGAAATTGCAACTGGTGCAGAATGCGGCGGCGCACCTGCTGACGTCAACGCCTGTGCGGGCTCACATTAGGCCCGTGCTCTGCCAACTGCATTGGTTGCCAGTTGAGTATCAGATGCGCTTCAAGGTGCTGGTTTTGACCTTCAAAGCCTTATACGGCCCGGGGCCAACATATCCCACATACGCCTCGAAGAGCGTTACGCTCAAAAGATCGACACCTCATGGTGGTTCCTGGCCCGAGGGACACCCGTCTTGCCTCAACCAGGGCCAGGGCTTTTTGTGTCCTGGCCCCAGCCTGGTGGAACATGCTCCCTTTTGAGACCAGGGCCCTGCGGGATCTTCTTCAATTCTGCAGGGCCTGCAAGACAGAGCTGTTCCACCAGGCTTTTGGTTGAGGCAGCGGGCGCCCATCTATGGCCTCCCTGAGGTTGCTGTCACCTGTCTATTTACTGACCACCGACAACTGGCCTTTAACTCACTGCACCATCAGGCCAGAACTTTATAGCCAACTTATGCTCTTCCAAGCTGTACCCATTGTTTTAATTGTTATAATGTTTTATTGTGTTTTAATGTTTAATGTTTTAAACTGAAATTGTATTTATTTCAATGATGTGACCTGCCCTGAGCACGCCTGTGGGATGGGCAGGATATAAATGCAAATGAGAGAGGGGGAGAGAGAGAGAGAGAGAGCGAGAGAGAGAGAGAGCGCTGAAGGGGGAAAAGGTGAAATTCACCAATCTGAATTCAAGATGAAAATCCAAACCTGTCTTCTACTGAGTCAGACCTTTGGGCCGCTGAGCTCAGCATAGTTTACTCTGACAACAGTTTCCCAAAGTCTGAGGCAGAAAAATGTCCCTCCCTGTTGTCTGCTGCCTTAGCTCAAAATGCCAAGCATTGAACCTGCATACAACCTTACATTAACAATGCACTAATATTATATATAGCCCATTTTTCACAAATCATTTTCTCTGCCTCTACCTTCTCCAAGAAAGGAAACCATTTATCTAAAGGGTTAAGAATTAACCTTGTCATAACTTTCCTATCAGAAAAAACTGAAAACTTTTCTAGGGTAAAATAATCCCATACTTTCCTTATCCATTGGTCAGTTGTTGGAGGGTTCTCATTTTTCCAATGCTGAGCAATTGTTGCTTTAGCTGCAGTCAGAAGGGTTATGATTAGATCTTTGCAATCTCTGGGAATCTGATCCTCTTCCCATAGATTTAATAAAACAATAACTGGATTCATAGGAACAGTTACTCCTGTAAAGTACTTTATGAGTTGTAGAACTTGTTTCCAAAATTCCTGAATATGAACACAGTCCCACCATAAATGAATAAAAGACCCCTTAATACCACACTTCTTCCAACATAAAGGACGCATATTAGAAGACATATGCGCAAGTCTAACTGGTGTAAGATACCATCTAAACATTAGTTTATACGCCGAGGCTTGAATCATAAGGGATTTCGAAAGTGGCTATTAGCTCTTGATGAACCCATCCTCCATGAATTTGTCTCATCCTTTAAAAAGGAAAAAGCAAAAGCCAGAAATTAACAATAAATAAATCAGAAGTTAACCTTTTAATAGCCAGGATCCTGGGACCTATTGTCAGCTATGCTGCCATATTGTTTATTAGCCTAGACCTGTGTACAAGTTGGTGCCACCACATTCCTTCCCTCTCGCTTCTCCCCTTGTTATCTCTGACCTTGTATTCATGCCTGTGTAGTGTCTCCACTTTAATTAATCATGAGACTAGCTTCCTTTCGGTTGGGTCATCGGTTACGAAACAGGCCGATCAGCCCACAGGTGGGGGGGGGAACCTCTTGAATCTTCTATATCACTATATGCTCGTTCCGTACTCGTCATTCCTAACATGTTATTGCAACCATAGTACTGACAATAAAGCAAAACCTTTCTTGGAAGTGTGTGCTCCGTTGTTTGGCTTTGGGTCCTGACACCTATGTGTAGAAATTTAGTATCCAAGGAACTTCTTTGCTAGTTTATAATCAAGTTGCATGTGATGCAAGAAATATGCGATTGCTTGAGGGCTGCAGTGGTGCAGCCCTCCCTCCCCTGCTGCAGCCCCAGATGTTTGTTTCGAGCCCCCCAACAAGTGCTGCTAGCTATTTTAAATATTGCAGGCAATCCTGATCACTGATCTCCTGCATAATGTGCCGTGGGTCATGGGACGGAGAAAGATCCTTTCTCCTGGACTAGGGTTGCCAACCCCCATGTGGGGCCTGGAGATCTCCCAGAATTATAATGGATATCCAGATGACAGAGATCAGTTCCCAGGGAGCAAATGGCTGCTTGGAAGGGTGGACTCCAGGATATTAATAGTTCTCTGAAGTTCCTTCCCTCCCCAAACCCCACCTTCTCCATGCTCCTCCCCCAAATCTCCAGGAATTGCCTAACCCAGGGTTGGCAACTCTATCCTGGGTCTTAAGCTCTGGCATTCATTAATGTCTCCCCAGTATGGTTTTCCCTGTAGAATGGGTCTGCCATTATTGCCAACAGGTAATAGCCATCGTCGGCATCATCTCTGGGTTCACTAGGAAATGATATTATTTGGTGATCTTTGGGAGCAAATCTATATTTAAGCATAAACAGCGTAGACATAATGTAGGAATGAAGGAAGCTGGGTACTGGATGGCTTGTCCTGTGAATCTTTGTGCAAACTTAAGCTTTGCTTGTGTATGTATGGCAGTTTAGAAGCTATAAGGTAAAGGTAAAGGTTCCCTTGCTCGAAAGCCAGTCGAATCCGACTCTAGGGTTGCGGACGGTGCTCATCTCCGTTTCAAAGCCGAAGAGCCAGTGCTGTCCGAAGACGTTTCCTTGGTCATGTGGCCAGCATGACTAAACACCCAGGCGCACGGAACGCTGTTACCTTCCCACCAAAGTGGTACCTATTTATCTACTTGCAATTTCTTGCTTTCGAACTGCTAGGTTGGCAGGAGCTGGAACTAGAGATGGGAGCTCACTCCATCTTGCGGCACCCTGGTCTCGAACTGCTGAACTACTGACCTTCCACAGCCTGCAGTTCAGCGTCTTAACCACTTGAGCCACCGCAGCTCCTTTAGAAGCTATACTGTCACATT
Organism: Gekko japonicus; assembly: GCF_001447785.1. Lineage (NCBI taxonomy): Eukaryota > Metazoa > Chordata > Lepidosauria > Squamata > Gekkonidae > Gekko > Gekko japonicus. The sequence goes on along the minus strand of NW_015172046.1, from coordinate 332,992 downwards.
TTCTCCTAAATGAATTTGTGCAAAATCAAAGGGTACTCTGCCTGTGTGATCTGTTCTGCTCAGCTGAGGGCTTAAAAGCATCAGATTTGCATGCATTTGGAAACTGTAATTAAAGAATGCCTTCATTTTGTCCTTTAGGCAGCAGATCTAAGGAAGCATACTTTTTTGACGGGGGGCAGGCGGAGAGAAGCTGTGAATTTAGTCCATAACCCAAACATACATATGGGAAATGAACGTAAAGAGAATTTTTGTAAATGGTCCGTGGATGCATTATTGCATGCATGAATTAATGCCCCCAAACTATATTGTATTTCACATGACACTTGTTTTATGGCAATTAAAACGGGTCATATGTTGCATCAGATTGATGTGGACTTTCTGATCAGTTGAGATCTGTACCAGAGGTCTCCTTCTGGTGCCTTCATCTTCAGAACAGGTTTGACCAAAGAGATGGTCTTTTCCAGGGCTATTTATGGGCAGGAACGCACAGGAACGGAGTTCTGCCTGGCTCCCGAGTTGGCCACGCCCAGCAGGAACTCATTAGCATAATAGGCCACACTCAACAGCAGAAACTCATTAGGATTGGCTACATTAGGGGTGTGTAGCCTAACATGCAAAGGGTTCCTGTTACAAAAAAAGCCCTGGGTTTTGACAACAAACAAGGTAAATAGAATAAGAAGCAAAAGGTGGGTGTGGCTGGATGACCACACTTCTAGTAATGTGGGGTGTGTGGCCTAATATGCTAATGAGCGGCCATCTCAGGGTGTGGCCTAATACGCTAATAAGTTTCTGCTGTTGGGTGTGGCCTATTATGCTAATGAGTTCCTGCTGGGCTTTTTCTACAAACTGGTCTTTTTGATGATGGCACTCCAACTGTAGAAGTCCCTCCTTTGCCCAGTTCATCCTGTCAGCTGCATAATTTTTTAGGTGCCAGGAGACATTCTTGTTTCCCTTGGCTTTTTAGAAACATTGAATTTTAAGATGGGCTTCTTTTAAAAAGTTTGTGTTCTTATTGCTGCATCTATTGTATTATGTTAATTTGATAGTTTGTTTTATTGCCATTTTTAATATTTAACTGCCTCTCAACAGAAAGTTTTAAGTAGAATCAGCAAAAAACATCCCAGCTCAGAGGAGTTCCAGTGGTCTTTCTTCTAACCTCTTCCTTGAATCTCACAGACCTTACTGGACGGTTTTGGTGGCAGTTGGGGGCACTAGGGTGGGACTTTCCTTGTTGTGGCTGCTTTACAGGCCCCGCAAGGGAAGTAGCCTGCACACCTTAGAAGTAGTGTGAGAGCCAGGCTTTGGGAAATAGTTGCCTGACTCCTAGCATGTGACGTTTTTCTCCTCTTGCTTTAGTTCCATGTCTGTTTTGGATTTGTAAACTGCCTGGGAAGTTCCCAGCAGAAAGGTGGGAGGTAAAAATGCCTAACTAAACATTATTTATGTGGTGTTCTCAGTCTAGGTGGCCCTTCCCAGAGTAACATACATTTTAAAAAAGGTCCCAGCCCCAATTAGTTTTTAACCTAAATTGCAATGAGCGTGATTCAGCTAACATTCATTTTACTCCAACTGAGAATTTAAAATATGTTTATCTCTCTCCCTTTGAAATGAGTGGGACTTAAAGTGCTTACATTTGGCTAGAGTGTGTTAGTTGCTTCATTGTGATTTACTTGTTAAAGATTTCTTTAAGATCTCAAATCTTCTTTAGATTCTTATAGAACAGTTCACATCTGGTTTGCTGCTTATACACTTGTAAACTCTTTAAAGCTGTATGTTGTATGAAGTTTTTCTTGTTTCAAACATACTTACAAATACAAAGGTATTTTTTACTTGCCACACTTGTTGATGTGGTTTAGAGGTATTTGCTGAAGAGCAATTCCAAATGAGCTAAAATTATATTAAATCACAAAATCATAAAATACATGTACACCAAATGTGTTTTGGCCATGAGGACTTCATCAGTGGGTTAAATACATGCCATGCAATGTTTTTGTTAAAAATCACAACATGCCTAATCAAAGCACTGAACATCCAAATGTAAAAACTTTCACATGGACTGGGTATCACTCTCTGTTGTTATAATTAGTTAGGGACACTGAAGATAACTTTCCAGATCGTAGTTGTTTTTGGTCCAGATTTCTCTATAAGCCATATCAGGAATACGATGTTGCCCACTGGTGTGTATAGTGGTGTGATGTGTACAGAAAACCAAATGCTTGAATAAACTGCCATATTGTAATGTGTGAACAAAGTGGTTCTGAGGTTGTTCTCCAGAGTCCAGACCTGAGCATCTTTTTCCAGGCTGCACGGAGACCAAAGGTTCATTGTGATTTACTTAATGCATACAGTGAGTCCCTTTTGATTTTTCTCTTGATGAAATAACAGCGCCTTCTTCTTCAGGGCTTCAGTAAAACAGCAATTTGCTATACGTGATGATAGATGAAAAAGACTAAACATCTGTGCAAGTCGAAGAAGGCGTTTCATGAAACACTTCCTTCTTCATGGTCTCTGTGAAGTCCCATATATGTGCTGGTGCAGGAAGGAGGGTGGCCAACTGCCAGGTGGGCCCTGCAGATTTCCCAGAAGTGCAAGAAGTCTGCATGCACATGAAAGCTGATACCCAGAATAAGATTTTGTTGGTCTTAAAAGTGCCACTGGACTCAAACTTTGTTCTGCTGCTTCAGACCAACATGGCTACCCACCTGAACTAACCTCAGAGTACCGAGATCTCTTCCCCTGGAGAAAATGGCTACCTTGGAGGGTGGACTCGGTGGCATTATATCCTGCTGCGGTGCCTCCCATCCCCAAATCCCACCCACTCGAGACTCCACCCCCAAATTTCCAGGAATCTCCCAATCTGGAGTGGGCAACCCTATCGGGAAGCAACTCTAAAAAGTTCTGTAATCTGTAGCCCAGAAAATGATGCTCAGATCTGCTCCCTGAGGGAGACTCTTCTGCCTCTCTGTGTGCCTCAAGGGGGAAGGTGAGGGCCTCCCTGCTCAGTTCTCTTAAGGAAGAGCTCCTCACAGTTCCTTTCCCAAAGTGCGCACTCTGTCTCTCTCAACTTGCAGTTTTAGTCTTATTTTCCTATTCTGATCTGTTCTCTGTGTGCATGTCTAAGTTTTGAAAATAATTTTACATTAGTATAAGATTTTGGTTCTTTGTTTGTCTCCCCCCCCCTTCAATATGGCTGTATTTATTATGGTGCTGTGGCCTAGTTTCAAAAAAGATGCTGTGATTGCTAAGGAAAGTTTCCCGTCCCTGACTGTCACAGTCCCTTTCTACTTTGCCTTGGAGAAGCAGGTAGACTCCTGCCTTTTGTCTGCTGACTTTGCAAGGCCAGTCGGAAGAAATGCTGCATGCCTCGGGGAAAGGTAATGGCGGCTACCACGGCTTGCTCTGTTCTGTTGGCTCCACTGTGTCCCCCTGGGGTCAAGGCAACCCCTTTCATTGCCTTTGGGAGCCAGGGCGCCATCATCAGCTTCTGCATTTCTGTCTGGCCTCAGCTCAAGCAGACTGTATCCACTGTGCCAGGTTGGTTAGGGCTAAGAGTTTAAACTCAGCTTTTATAGAACTGAACTGAACATTTTGGCTCATGCCATGTGAAATATGGCAAACTTCAGAACACCTGGAATAGTCAGTGTTGTAGAACTGTCATGCATGAGACCTTATTAAAGATCTCCATCAGATACGGGATAGGCCTGGAATGCATAAGCTTTAAATGCATAAGCTCTTTCGGATGCTGAATGTAAAAATGCTAAAGGAGTACATCATTGTGGAAAAGTGAAGCTCCTACTAGGTTGAATTGCCATGTGTTCCACCCACTCTTTTCCCCCCTAATTGGGTTTGCAGTTTTTTAAACTCTCTTTCTTGTCCTGGCATCAGGAAGCGTAGGTTGCTTGGAGAATACGGCTGTAGAGAATTAATTAGCAAGGGCTGGTTTGGAGAAGCTACAAGCTGATAACTGTTTGTGCTTGACAGCAGAGCAGTGGCCACTGAGGTGGGCTTAATGCTGTTCACAATTAGTCCCGATAACCTTTGCATACAGTAGATCTTGGAGTACCAGCTTCCTGTAAGTGCTTGAATCTTAAAACATTGCATCCAGGGTGAGTCATAGGATAGGAGGAGACCGATGGTAAACGTCTGATTTCCCTGCCAGTTTTGATCATCTGAATCACCTGCAGCAGTAATTGCCTTGGCACAAATTAGGGTTGCCACCCTCCAGGTGGCACCTGGAGATCTCCCGCTTTCACAACTGATCTCCATCTGAGAGAGATCAGCTTCCCTGGAGAAAATGGCTGCTTTGGAGGGTGGACTCTCTGTGGCCTTGTGCCCTGCTGAGGCCCCTCCCCCAAACCCCGCCCTCCCCAGGCTCCCCCCCCCAAATCTCCAGGTATTTCCAGAGCTGGCAACCTGGTTTATGATGACTGCTTATGCAGTGTTCTATGGATAAAAGATAAATGTAAATGTGTGGAGCAAGGCATACTAATGAAAGTTGTGTGTCTGTGCGTGTCTCTCTGTGTGTAATTTCATCCCCAGTTCTTTGTCACTCTCTGGCATGGCCAAGAGACACATCAGGAAGTCGTTTTTGCAAGCAGCAAAGATGGTTTCTCCCTCTTCTCTTCTTTTCTTTTGATGAAAAGTGCACTTTTGTGTTTGCTTGGAAGTGACCCACTGAGGGGGCCCAATGACATTTAAATTTCAGAAATGGTACTTAAGGTGAGTATTGCAGGGAGAAGAGTCATTGCACAAGGCACTGGTCTTCAGTGGGGACTGATAGTTGGAAGCTGCTTGCTTAAGTCAGCACTGATGATGTTTGAAGTCTGGGGGCTTCTAGGGAAGAACAGTTTGGCAGTTGAAGAGTCCACCAGTGAAGGAGAGCCTGTGCCCTTGACTGAAGTGACAGAGTCTTTGCAGGGGCCTTCTGGTTTGGGGAACTGATTCTGTTTTGTAGGCTGGTGCTTTCTTTCTGTGTGGTTGTTTGCTCCCACAAGCTGAAGCTCGTAGTCTGCACACAAATAGGTAATTGTTTACATACTGGTTCCCAGTATTCGCTCACCTTTGAAGGGCAAGATAAAAAGGTCCCCGTGCAACTTCCTACCACATGGGGAAGTAGGGAGCAATATGCAGCTCACAAACATACAGATATGGTATGACTGCAAGGGTTCCCAACTCCTGGTTGGGCAAACCTGGATGTTTTGGGGGTAGAGCCCCTGGGGATGGTGCGGTTTGGGGAGAGGAGGAACCTCAGTGTGGTATAATGTTACAGCGGCCATACTCCAAAGCAAGCTGTTTTCTCCTGGAGGTTGGCAACCCAATGCTAATGCCACAGTATCAACAGTATACATTTTAAGTTGGTGTATTTAATTATGCAAAGATGAGATAAAAGGAAAATGGCAAGAGTCACTGGAAGGTTGTTTTTCTGACAGTTCCTATTCTGGGTGTACACCCCAGGACAAAGTCAATATGCAGAATTTTGTTGCTTCAATAACAGATAATTCCTTTGCACAGGGATTCTTTGCATTTTGTAGCTGAAATGCATTGCTTATTGCAAAGAGAAACTCATTCCACACCACTTGACCTTAGATGTGTTTGTTGGTATTGGAGGCTGCTCTTTAGAATGGGGAGAGGCACTGAGACAGATGCCCATGTATGGCATGGGCCTGGCGGTTATATCTGAATGTGTTACCCACCTATTTGGAAGCCTGCATGGTATCTTAAAGTATTGCTGTTTCCCCCCCTGCTAGTATCTGAATATAAGTTCCTCAGAGACATACAATGTGCAAGCAGTTAATTCTGCAGTTAACCATCCAATGTACATTTTGTCATTTAAATTAACCAGAATCAGGCCATTGCATGTTTTCACTGCCTTTTGTTAAGACACTTAAAATTGTTTCTGTTCATCCTGAAGTTGTTGGGTTTATAATTTTAATTAATTTTAATCTATTTATTTACATCACCCCAGGTCCCACGGGCTCATGGTGTCTTTCAGCAATTTTGTCAACATTTATCTCTGTCCCCAAAGGCTTGGAGTCTTAAGTTTCATATTTGAATGGGCAGTGGGAACAAAGGAGGGCAAACTAAAAATAGTGATTTCTTTCTATTCACTATCTCTTCCTTGGGGGTATTAATCTCCTTATCCCACAACAGAGCTCTTGTGCATGCTGTGTGACTTTCCTTCTCCCAGTTTTCAGACGTCAAATGCACCACTTGAAATGAAATAACAATAAAGCATAATGCAGCATTAAGATAGTGTGATCGTGGAAGGTACGTCATCATGGGATATGTCTCTTGGGAGTGAAATAGAATTGTATGCTAGCTGTCCCCTCCCCCCCGGCCCAGTTTACTGAATCTCTTTTCCTTCCCCAACAGACCTATAAAACTTAGTGAAGAGCAGGCTTTGGGGAAACAGGAGCTATTCCTGGGTGGTTTGGTCTCTTCTGACTTTCAAACTGTCTTCCTGAGAAGTTTATTTGAGTACCTCCACGATAATCGTCCCAAAATGCAGTCCATGGAGTCTCTAGGGGGCACTGTGCACCTGACAAGTGCTCCCACACCACAGCGCCCCTACCCTCAGTTCCTCTTTCATCGCTGAAGGAGTAGGTTGGAGTTTGAAAATTAGGGGATTACTTAGCTAAAAAGAAGAGGTACATTATAAAACTTGTGCATTTGCTAAGAGGGTCAACTCCTGTAGGAAAAGGAGCTGACTTGTGTAAGCCTTTTGTAACATCACAGGAAACGTAAGAGGAAGAAACTGCTTCAGGAGCAGTTTTTGCTTGGGTAGGTCGAAGCCCTTGGCTGCAAGGAGCTAAAATGTCAGATGTGGCTCAGAATAGATACAAGAGAGCTGCTTTGAATGGTGACCTGGCTTCTTTGCTCTCCCACTTAGAATCCCAGAGTTTATCTCATTGTGGACTGTTAACATTCGGCATGGTTTGATCCATGCTGCTTGCTCGAGGGCAAAATTGCACAACATTTCATCTTTCACAAACTCATGATGCATTCCATGTCTCCTGTCCCTCCCTATTCCAGAGAGCAGCCCATCTTCACCACCAGAGCGCATGTCTTCCAAATTGACCCCACCACCAAGAAGAACTGGGTTCCTGCAAGCAAGCAGGCAGTAACTGTTTCCTACTTCTATGACAGCACAAGAAACAGCTATCGGATAATCAGTGTGGATGGAGCCAAGGTAGGAGGTTGGCACAGATGCGCCTTGTGTGGCTGCCAAATGAAAAGTCATGCATGGAGGAGGGAATGGTATGAATGCCTGGGCTGCTGAGTCGTCACTAGATTTGTCTGTGCTCCATGAGGGGCTTCTAGGGAAGATCTTGATCACAAAAGCATCTATGTGTTGGCAAAGAATTTATAGCCATCTGGACACGGATCTCTGGGCTGACTAAGAGGCAGTTCAGTGATTGTTCCGGCAGTCCCTAATCTTGTTGCAGGAGAAAGGCTTTACAACCCTGACAGGAATCTGGATGGGAGACCACGATGCAGGCACGGAGTACTGGACAATCCTGTGGCCCATTTTAAAACAGCTACTGTTGAAGGCAAGTTTACACTGGAGCAATGATGCTCCCTTCCCATGCTCTCCCATCATCACAATTAAAAGAATATTAACGTAGTAACAGAAGAAAAAGCTCAGTTAGCAGCGACGATGGCCACTTCCACAGGGGTCTTAAGCAATGCCATCACCACCCCCCAGTCATGATGTCATTCCCGGGTATTTTCCCATAGCTCTCATTTATGAAAGGGGCGTGTGTGTGTAAAATGCCATCAAGTCACAGAGGACTCATGGTGACCCTGTAGGGCTTCAAGGCAAAAGAAGATGATCTATCATTGCATACCTCTGCGTGGCAACCCTGGACTGCTCTGGTCGTCTCCCACCCCAGTAGTAGCCAGCGGGGGGGGGACCCTGCTTAGCTTCTGAGATACGCTGTGACTGGGCTAGCCTTATGGAGAGTCAGCAGAGGGTAACGGTGGAGATGTCCCAGCATCGTTCAAGCCATTCCATATCTCCACTGAGTCACAAAAGGCACAAACTTGCTGCCCTGACAGTTGTCACACTGCCTTGACTTGTCTACCAAATGCTACGGCTTCCTAAAATAGGTGGGAATAGTTGTCCATGCAGTCAAGGGTTCGAATTTGGCTGGTCTTTCAAGCAAAAACAGCAGCTCCTTGGCCCTGAACAAAGTGGAATGGCATAATACCTTTCCGCCCTGTGGAATATGTAATATGCTGCACAGCCCTGTAGGGAAGAGGTGTGCCCCGATACCTTGTGGGAATCCTGTGTCCCTTCAGAGCTGCATGGGTGTACCAGGAGGAGAGAGAGGTTGGTCAGTCATTTCTCTTTCTCTGTTGACTCGGTTGGGTGTGTGATCTGCTCTTTGCTGTATTAATATCCCCAGTTGGGGGAGGTGGGACTTTATCTTGGAGGGACGCAGGATCTGGGCTCAGCTGGTTGTTGCTCAGCCCCTTCCCCAAATGCCCTGCCCCCTCTGTTTCTCAGCAGTTGCTTGACTGTAGCCACTGAAAGTGTCATGACATCATAAATCAAAGGGATGATGCTGTAACCTCCCTGTGCTTCTTGAACGGCATTTAATGACATCCTGAAGACTAAATCCTAGAATAAGGACTGGAATCCCTTAACGTCAACTTGATGATGGCGATCTGAGCAAAGAGTTTTGGGTTTTTAGGCCTGTGGTAATATAGTTGTTAACTTGAAAATAATTTTGAGCTGTTTTCAGAAGAAGTTGTCAGTCTGGGAGTGGATTGTTAAAATGCGAAGACTTTTTTTTTTCATTTTATGATTACAAGCTAACACTCTCTGTAACTGACAGATTATTTCCTGTAGTAATGGGGGAGTGAGACTGGATTTTTTTAAAAAATGCATTTGCACCATTTTAGGTCAATGCCTTTTTAGTTAAACCTTCATATTAAAGACCCACATAAGGGCAGGGGCAGGGTTGAGACGCCACAGACCCATTGCCCCATTTGTTCTAGTAAAAACGACATGGCATGGATTATGGAGGAACATTTTTTGTCATTAAAAAAAAATACTATTTGGAGGTCAGTTATACTCTTGATTGCACAGAAAGGTTTAAGTAGTTTGGTCAGTTCCAAGGGTACAGGGTGAGAGAGAAATCCTTTATTGGCTTTTAACTATATTTCCAAGGGGAGGGTTGAAGTTGAAGCCTCATTCAACTTCTAGATGTAGTGAGATTTTAAACTGGGATTTCTGGACTGGCTTTTAGCCATGAGTTGCTTCCTGTCTTCCAGCTGCCATGGCTGGTGAGAGTAATATGTGGAAACGCCCCTGGAGAATGCAGCGGACTATTGAGAAGCAATTTTGTCTATTGGCTAGTATAGAACAGCCTGAAGAGTTTTGACCTTACAGACTGTTCAGTGTCAGGTCTGGTTCTGTAAAATACACCTGGCTATCGTTCTCTCTTCAGTAGTACTTTGTTGCTATGAACCTGAATGAAGAAAAGCTTCTCAGAGGGAGAAACAGAATACATTTACATAATTAGGGTGATATTGTAGTTCATTTTGTGTTTGGCAAAGGTGAATTAATGTTATACATAACGTTTATTTATTTCATTTCCAATCATTTTTGCTCTTCGGTTTTTAATGACGGAATCTTGAGTGGAGCTAAAATACAATATGGCTTTTCATATTTCAGGAAATTAGTGCATTAAATATATGCTTTGTATGTGATAGCCAGATGCATTGTACCATTACCCCAACCGGGAGAAGCCATGAGCGAAGGGAGGGGGGATATGTTGAGTATGTTTCCTGCTCATTGCTTCTCTGATCCCAGTTGCCCGAAAAGGAATGGCCTTTCTCTTTATAAGAGCCCATCAGGATGATGTTCCTTTTAGACTTGGAAAAAGTGGACTCATCCTATTTTTGTCTCTGTCAAGCAACTTCTGCAGGTTTTTTTGTATTGATTCAACAAATCCTGCTGCACCTTTTTGATCAGAGGTGAAAGGGGGGGGGGAGGGAGTGCATTTATCCCACTGGAATTGCTGCGTCTTTGACCACCTTGAGCTCTCTATCGCTTGTCACCAGCCTAAACGTGGTGAACCCTGAAGGGGAAAAATATTGCCACCTTAAGAACAGAATGCATAGCCTGCATAAGCCCCATGGTTTAGCTGCAAAAGATGTTGATGTAATAAGTCAGCAAGGCAGCCACTGCCATGTGGTCTGGTGACCAGCCTAGCTAGAGCTTCATTGCATCAATATCTTCAAAATATTCTTTTTCCTCCAACTGGAAAGCTCGCAATGAGATGCCATAAATTTGCACATTTTGTTAGTGGCACAGTGTCTTCTAAAAACAAACAAAACAACATTCAGAATTTCAGAATCCAATCCCACATTGGCAATGACATGAGATCCACTTTCCTAGAAGTGTGTGTTATTAGTCAAGTGAGTGGCACTTGACCTGCCAGTCTCAATGTAAAGTAAACATTTGGTACACTCTTGCAATGTGTACACAGTGAGAGAGGAGGTAATGAACCTATTAATAGGTCTAGTTAAATGGTATGAGGATGGGAGATGTACAGAAGGCTGGTGGGGGGGCTTCTCTCAGTGCTGTTTTCTTGCTGCTGCGGAAATGGCACTTCTTGGTAGGAGGGAATGTATGTACTTACCAGGAAAAATCCAACATAGTCTCTTTTTAAAAATCATCACAATTAAGTGAGTCTATAAAATATTTTTTCCAGGGAAATTAATATCTTTCTTTTAATAACAAGTATTCCTTCTTGCCTGAAGAGGGGAAAACGCAGGAAGACATAAAGGTGTAAAATAATACTGGGGCATTGGGTGGCTGGCATTTAGCAGGGGGAGACTATCATTTTTTTTCTTTTTATCCAACCGAAGTATTGAACATTTCGAAGATGGGGGAGGGGATTCCTGTGAAATATTTTGTCTTTTAGAATCAGTGAAATGCTTTTTCAGACACTTTTGCTCATCCATAATGCTTTTGCCTAGTTTGAAGATATTTATGTCAGATAATTTACAGCAGGGGTGTCAAACATGTGGGCCACGGGCCAGATCCACCACCACCACCCCGGGGCTCAGATCTGGCCCACGAGCAGCTGGCTCTCATCTGCCTCCTTTTCCTTCTCTCCCACTTCCTTCTGCCTCACAGATCCAGCCTTCATAACAAATGAGTTCGACATCTCTGACCTACAGCTTTAAATCCTGGTGTATTCTGTAGACCAACAGGAAGCTAATTGGCTATTGGTAGCTTGCTGGCTGCTAGAGAGTAGCTCATGTGTTCCCCAGAAGAGCTAGGAAACAAGCATGAAAAGTTCTAATCTAGGCTTTTATATGTATCCAATTCCAATTCCAATAACCTTTATTGGCATAACAATAACTTTAAAAAGAAAAGATAACAGTACAAATCAGCCCATATGCCAACAAAGAGAAACACAGTACAGCGATTTGTAACATTGTATATAGTAATAATAATGGGGCAAAGTGATAAAAGTTCGGAACAGTAATCTTGAGTATCACAGTAATTAAAACAGTTACAGTAAGAAGCTTAACTATCCAAAGAGGAATCATAGATACACCTTATCTCTCTCACTCACTCTCCACCTCCTTTCCCCTTCCCTCTTTTCCTTGGCCCCTAAGTACATTTGCCAGGCTTTTATATGTATATAAAACTTTTCTATGCGTGTGGCAACCACGGGCGCAATGGCACCTGCCAGTATATGCCCTGATGCCCACTGAGCTCCGGGAATTTCCCAACTCAGAGCTGGCAGCTCTATTCACATATTATGAATTGTGCATATTAGTTTCTCAAAGCAGTGAAGCACATTAAGCATTGCAGATCATTCTGTCCCCCGTTCCCCCCATTCCATTGTGTACCAAAAGAAAAAGAAAAAAAAGATCCAGGGGGAAAATGTGCTCCTGCCACAGATTCAACATTTATATAGACAAGTGCGCAGGCTAGCCTGATCTCATCAGATCTTGGAAGCTAAGCAGGGTCGGCATGGTCAGCATTTGGACAGGAGACAGCCAAGGAAGTCCAGGGTCACGAAACAGAAGCAGGTAATGGCAAACCACCTCTTGCCTTGAAAACCCTTCACAATTGTTGTAAGTCAACTGTGACTTGACAGCAAAACAAAACAAGTGGGGTTAATGTAAAAGCACCTTTACTACATACATATATTAGGACAAATGATGTCTGTTGAGATTCTATATAGATAACTAATTTTATATTAGGGTTTTTTTCTGTTTTACTCTGCTTCTGAAAGGCATGTTGGCTGTAATAAAGACTGCCTGACTGACTTCACTGCATTCTGCATAAAAACAATCAAAGTAAAAAATTCAGTACAAACACCTTTTTCTCTTCCATGTAGTTTTGTAAAACCAGTTCTGCAAGCTTACATTATGGTGTGTTTATTTATTTTAGTTTTGATTTTTCTATCCCACCCTACCCCACGAGCAAATGAGCAAAAGTCAGCTATAAAAGGGGACCTATTGGCTTGTGCTTGTCAGGTTATGAACTTCCATTCCCACAGTAGTAATACAATTGGTTTAAAAATATTTATAATTGGTTTGTATATTTGCTTTTTGTTTGGAACCGTGAAGGATTTACATATTAATTTTAAAAAAATTAAGGACAAATAGGTTGCCTGACGCGTATGAGGAAGTGCAGGACTTAATGATGATCCAGTGCTGAATTTGTTGAAAGGTACATTTATAATGCTAGCTGAAGTGTCAGGCTTGTACAGTTAGTGAAGAATCTGCTGTGAGCACCCTGAAGGTCTATGCATGAGAGGTTTTTCTAGCCAAAAGCCTCTAGGGGGCACTGTGCGCCAGAGCAGAGGCCTTTGATCTTGCCCAGAGACAAGTGCTCCCGCACCACAGCACCCCTACCCTCAGTTCCTACCCTCAGTAGGTTGGAGTTTGAAGAGTCTCTTGCTTTGTAGTGGTGAGGACTCATTACGATCGCTTCTGAGCCCCGATGGCTCAGAAAGTGCTCTTTAAAACATGCACTCGCTGTGGTGCTAAAATGACCCAGACTGACAAGCACAACCTATGTCTATTTTGTCTGGGTGAAGCCTCCACCCCCAAAGCCATCTGCATCTCCAGCTGAAGATTTACGCATGTATAGTGAGCAGATTACTTGCATGGCTCAGTCACTCGAGACTGAGATCATGACCTCCAAGCACAAACAAAAGACAAATTTTTGAGTACATTGTACTTCGATTCAGCCGCAACAGTTCAGGGGCCCGAATATCCCCTACTTCCACCCATTCAAGGTGCTGGGGTCCGAAATCCACCCATTCCACTAAATACAGCAATTTCCCCTGTTTGATCTTAGAGTCCAGAATACGTGCTATTTCGTAATGCTCCTCGCCCTCAATCATGATAGGTGAGGGCACCGGTTTCACTGGACGCCAGGGACAGGAACCCGTATCTCTCTTCAGGAGGCTGAAATGAAATACAGAATGCAATTTCCTCAAATTTTTCGGCAAGTCCACCTCAACTGCAACATCGTTGATGATTCTTTTAACTTTAAATGGTCCAATGTATTTCCATCCCAACTTCCGACTAGGTCGCAACATGTTGATATTTTTTGTAGAAACATACACCCTCCATCCTTCTCTTATCAGCCCGTGCTTTATATGCTTCTTTGGCGGCTGTCAAAGTCTTACACAGTAGTGGCCAAGAGTCCCCCAACTGTTTACACCATTGAGCCGCGACCCCCGGCCCCATGTCCGTGTCCCCTTCCAGGAATGGGACAGGCGGGCTGTCATAACCATACAGCGCCTTTGATTAAAGATTTACTCGCGGAAGCGGCTCCGCGCCTCTTACAGCAGGACCAATCAGTTTCCCGCCGGCTCGGGGTCCTCTCCGCTGGATTCCGCCTCCCCTTACGGGTGGGTTCAGTGGGCCCTTGTTTCACAGGCCCCGATCCGCCGCAGTCGGCCGCAAAATGGCTCCGCTCTCCACATTTCAGGCAAAGTCCCTGCCTCATGCGCTGCTCCCGAGTCAACTCCACTGATCGTGGCGCTTTTCCTTTTGTTGGTTGAGGGGTCGGCCATGTCCAGCCGAAGGGTTTGCAGGTGGGTTTCCGCGCTCTCTGCCTCTTGCATCCAGGCTAGGAGGGATACAGGATCAATTGCTCTCAGGACTGTCTCCCGAATCTCCGGGTTCAGCCCCCCTCTGTATAGTTCCGCTAACACCGGATCAGGCCAAGATTGCACTTTGGCCGCGTGGAGCTTGAATTCCAATGAGTATTCCCTCACCAATCGCCCACCCTGTTTAAGGGTTCGTAGGAACGCCCTTGCTTTGGGCTCGCAACGCCCACATAAAAGCGTCCAGATTAATCAATTCTGGGCCCTGGGCGTTGTGCAGCCCCACATACCAGGCCGCTGTGGGTCCCCAGAGCCGTGCCGCCACCACATCCACGTGGCTGCTGTCGTCTGGGAACAGGTGACCCAATCTCTCCACAAACTTCATCACTCAGACCACGAAGTATGAGAGTTCTTCTGGGTTCCCATCGAAGGTGGCTTCGATGAGGTCTTTTGGGCGAGGGGGCGCCCATCCTCTCAGGCTGTCCGGACGTGGCGCTGGGACCGGGGCCTCGGGCGGCCCGGGTTAGGGAACGTTCCCTGGCTGGGGCACCTGCTGCAGCGGGGCCGGTGGCCCTGCGGGGACCACCGGTGGCCCTGGGGGGACCGCTGGTCGGGCATCCCTCTCCTCTCGGATGGTTTGGGCCACCAGCTGCGGTATCGCCTGGATGACCTCCTCCAGAGTCCGCTGCATCTGCCTTCTCTCCCAATCCACCACCTCCATCCTTTGGGCCAGTTCCAGCCCCTCATCTGGAGACACACGGCCGCTTCTTGGCTTCTTCCTCTCCGTCACCCACGCCCCCGGCAATGGTTCAAACTGAGCCCCGAAGGGGGGAAAGCCACTCTCCGTAGAAAAGCCCCGGTCGAACTGGCTGTCTCTCGGTGGCCCTTGCATGAGCATATAAGTCTCTGCCATTGAGTCTGGGTGAAACTGGCCCCAGCTGGAACTTGGTTGGTATCCATGGCCGGGCGGCCGCCTTGGCCCCGTCGGGATCAGGAATACCAAGGTCGATGTCTTAGGTACGGCTCCCGAACCAGTTGCCGTAACCGGCGGCAGCGTAGTCACTGGCACTGTCAACTGGGTTGTTGGGGTCCCCCCACCGGTCGTGGCAGGAGCCGGGACTCCCTTGGAGTCGTCCATATCAGGAATCAGTTTCTCCTCTCTGTCGCTCATCTCGGTTGTGAGGAGAGATGCGCAGAGATAGAGAATGGAGGATTCTTAACAGAATGTCAGAACCCTCAGCTTACAACGAAGTACACTAATTCAGGAATGGTTATTGCAAAGCTATAGATGCAGTAGCACAGGCATTGTTAAGAATGGCGGCAATCCATTGAGCATAATAGGATATAGGGCATTCGTATGCACCCCCCCATGGCATGGGCCAATTAGCTACCCTCCTCTGCACGGGACCAGCTAGGAAACCTTTAGGTGGCGAAAGCTGGAAAGCAGTAGTCTCTCACGGTACATAGGAGACAGACTTCCAGACAATACAACCCCCAACACAACCTCCTCCTGCACATCTGTATAGATAAGCATTGTGGCACAAGCAGAACAGCAGGGATAGGAATGCAATAGCAATTACCAAGACACAGAATGAATTCCCCAACCCCTATGGCAGCATAGCTGACAACCTGGCATGATCACTTTTCCAGTATTGGATGGCTTGGAAGACATAACACAGGAAATTTGGCAGAGGCTAGCTTTGTTACAGGCCATTTCCAAGAGAGCTGAACACTTCTGTAGAATCAAGAAGGAAACATTCGACTACCTGACTACACATAACCTGCTCTCATCACTGGTCAGAGAGGAGATGCAACCCAAGGGTTGACAAGCATTTCACTCGGCACCCACTGACAGGGAGGAACGCAAGCTGGACATTTTAGGCAGAAAGCTGCATTCATACTCATCATCTGCTTTAGGCTTTTAGGTTGCCAACTATGAGGTCATAATGGCGGGTTATCAGTTATTCCTATGCTACCCTTCATAGAGCTCCCACCAGAGGAGCAACAACCACTAGCTAAGGTGTTACAAACAGAGGCCATCAGATTGTCAAAGCAGCAAATCAACACTGGAGGACATTCTGCCAATGGAGCAGCCCAAGCCATGGTAAGCCCCATAGTCTTGTGACCCCAGGCGTGGTTAAGATCCACTGCATTACCTGACAAAAATGAAACAAAAAATAGAAGACCTACCTTTCGAAGGTTCTACGTTATTTTCTGCAAAGATTGATAAGATTTTGGCCTTAATCAAGAATAAACAGACAGCAAAGTTGTTGGGGGTCTCTCAACCGAACACCCCACAGTATAAACAGAGGTCCTATACTCATCAGTCATTGGCACCCCTATCTCAGGGAATATAGATACGCCAACCCTACTGAGGCTCAGTATCCTGCCTCTAAGTCATTTTCACACCAGCTACCAAAGGTGAAAGGGCTCTAATAGACCTAAGGCTGCGAGCCACCCAGTCACACAGAGAGAGGCAACCCAGACACAAAAGGCCTCCTTCTGACTAGAACCTGTCAAGTTTGAAGACAGATTGGCCCAGTTTCTTCAGGCATAGAGGTCAGTAATGTCTGACAAATGGGTCGTAGCCATAGTCAGCTCAGGTTACAAATTAGAATTTGAGAATGTTCCCCTTTGTTCTTCCCATGGCTCCTGTCATGGCTTTTTTACGTTTACAAGGCTGTAATGTTTTCCCTACCTAGATGATTGGTTAGTAGTAGCTGATTCCAGAGAGCAGCTAAAGCAACATTGCTCTTTAGTACTAGAGACCTGTGAGAAATTGGGTCTTGGTTAATTGGGAAAATCACAACTAGAACCATCTCAATGTGTATAACTACAACTGTCTCAACATTGTTGCTATATTAGACTCCACAGAGGGTAAACAGGTTTTATCCCCACAGCAGATAAGTACTATTTCTACCCTAGCTGAGAAATTAAGAACAAATCGATTTGAATTGGTTCAGAACATCTTCCGTTTGTTGGGGTATATGGCCTCTACCACGACAGTCCTACCTTTAACTAGGTTGCATGAGACCCCCACAGCTCTGGTTTTTATCTGCCTATAGGGCAGATTTGCATCCAATGTGGAAAAGATTTTCAATCCCCAGACAGGTGGTTCGTGCATTGGCATGGTGGCAATCCCTCGACAACTTAGCACAGGGCATTTCTTTTGGGTTTCAACTACACAAGGTGGTACATACCACGGATGCTTTACTCATAGGCTGGGGTGCACACACTGAAGGACTTGCAGCTCAGGGCACCTGGTCAGAGACAGAGAGATCGTACCGTATCAATTTACTTGAACAATGGGCTGTTCCTTTTCCCTTAGCAGCTTCTCAGATATTCTGTGGGGTCAGTCTGTGCTGCTTCAGACAGACAACACAATCACTGTGTTTTACAAATTAGATCAGGGTGGCACTGGGGCCATGGATCTATGTCACAAAGCCATGCTAATCTGGAAAGCAGCATTAAGCCTCAATTCATCCCTTCAGGCCATTCACATACCTGGCAGGTTAAATGTGGAGGCAGACAAACTGAGCAGAGTGGGAAGTCTCTCTCACAAATGTTCTCTGGTACTTAAAATATCTGGAGCTGATTTTTGCTCGTTCAGGCATCCTAGGGGTTGATAATGTTTGCCACTTGGGACAATGCAAAAATGACAAGGTTTTGTTCCTGTACTGGGAAGGGGATGCCTTCCAGAGCTCCTGGGTTGGGGAGCTCCTTTACACAGTCCTTCCCTTTCCCTTACTGGTCACAGTTTTAAAGAAAGCCAGGAAGTAGAGGTCAGAGATGATTCTGATAGAGCCCTTTTGGTCTCGCCAAATTTGGTTCCACATTATGAAAATACTAATGCAGTTAAAAAGTGTGTGTTATGGTTATGCTGGCTTGATGCCATAATAAATACATCTATCTGTCTGGTTCCAGAGCCTTATGGCAGTTTCCTGGGGATGGTATATTGTTCTGCCCAAACAGAGTGATTTGATCAGAGTAGAAATCGGAACAGAGATTAAATTTTCTTATAGGAAGTTAATGAGGTTCTTTTAAACTCTAGAAAACCTAGTACTAGAAGGTCTAATTTACACAAGTGTAGACCATTTGTTCTCTGGTGCAATGAGAAATATGGGTCTCCATATACTCTTCCATTGCAGGACATTTTTTAATACTTATTGTTTTTAAGGAATAAAGTTTGGAGTTTTCATCACTGAAAGCTCACCTGGCTGCCATTTCTTGTTATCATTTGGAAATTGATGAGGAATCAGTATTTTCCCATCATTTATCCAAGAGGTTCATTAAAAATTTAGGTAATATTTACCCTTCCAGAGACCTCTTAATTCCTCAATGGTCCTTGTGTCTGGTGTTAGCTCACCTCATGCGCAAACCCTTTGAGCCCTTAGCCACATGCTCATTGCCTTTGCTTGCTATGAAGGTTAGTTTCCTGGTAGCCGTTACCTCAATCCTCCATTCCTGAAAATTTTCCCCAAAAGAATGGTGCTTCGGCCTAGTCTCAGTTTTCATCCAAAGATAGTGTCACATTCCCACACATCTCAGGAAATTATTCTGCTAGTATTCTTCCCCGCTCCAAGTTCGGAGAGCAAAAGACACTTGCATTCCCTAGACATTAGACGTGCCTTGTTGTTCTACCTGAAAAGGACCTTAGAATTCCGTAGGGACAAACCACTATTCATATGCTTAGCCGGACCGAATAGGGATGAGGGCTTCTTCCCAATCACTGTCACGATGCATTGTGTCTACCATTAGGCACTGTTATAGCATAGCTAGGGCCCCGGGCCCCCTTGGGGTTCATGCCCACTCAGCGAGAGCCATGGCTACATCTGCTGCCTGCTGGGATGGTGTTCCCATGATGGAGATTTGTTGTCTGCCACCTGGTCCTCTGCTGACACCTTCGTAAAGCATTACGCTTTAGATCTGCAAGCAAGACGAGAAGCGCAGCTGGGGAAGGCGGTGCTTCAGTCGTTGTTTAAGTAAAGTGAGCATGCCCTGCCACATTTGTTTTCAGCTTGCTAGAATCCCCATTTGGGACTATGGGGAAGACTGACAAATGAAAACAGGGTTGCACTTACCTTAACTGCTGTTCATCGAGTATCTTCTGTGCAGGCACACATACCCTACCTCCTGCCCCGCTGCATGCTTTCTTCGGTGGCATAAGAGGTAGTGAGGATAGGGGGGCTGCAGCACAGGAGCATGTGTCTCTGGGCGAGAGCAAAGGCCTCCGCTCTGGCCTCTGCTCTAGCGCGCAGCATCCCCTAGAGGCTTTTGGCTAGAAAAACTTCTCCGATGGCAAGCCTGCTCATGCGCAGTCCCTGTCATTGACTACCACAGTCCCCATGTGTGCCTGCACAGAAGACACTCAATGAGCAACAGTTACAGGTAAGTGCAACCCTGTTGTCTTCACCTGACAGATATCTACCTTGCCAAAGAAGTAATGTATTGGGGGTGTGAGAGAGGGAGTTAGCAGGGAGTTTGTATTAAGGGAAAACACAAGCGTATGAAAATTACTGCAGAGTGTATGGGGAAAATCACCAGACAGCTCATTAAAATTGACCTAAATTATTAGGCCTTCAGAAACAATGGTGACCTAAAAGAAAGCAGGTTGAAAAGAGCATAAGCAGAAGTCTCTCTCACGAATGTGGTCCCCGTGCAAGCAGTCCGTTGGGGCTTTGTGCCTGTGCGGAGCAAAGCGTGGAAGCTTCTAGAGCTAAGCACAAAGACTTTTGGAAGCCTGCCCTGCTCAGTGGAATGGGCAGCAACATGCAGGCCTGGAGGAGCAGAGCCACTCCTCCAGCCTACAGAGGTTAGTTCCTCTGGTTCCTCTGTAGTTCCTCTGGCGCTTTGGAGGGTGGACTGTACGGCATTATACCTCGCTAAGGTCTCTGCCCTCCCTAGTTTCTACCCCCAAATCTCCAGGAATTTCCCACCTCAGAGCTGTCTACCCTACTTCCCTGCTCAGTTCCTCTTCATTGGGGGCAGGGGAAGACGTGTTCTGGAAATGCCCCAAGGAGACTCCATTTGCCATGGCACTGTGACCAAGTCTTCTGTAAGCTTGTGGATGCTGGGGGAACCTGCCTGCTGCAACACCCTGAGGGAAAAGGTGCTGAACAGCTCCAATTACCATTGTTTTTTCTTACTCGCTTTGCATGTTATATACACATTCAAAGTAACTTCATATATATGATCCCAGGAATGTATACGGCAGCCCCCAAAGGTAGCCTGATATCAGTAACCTCATATTGCCTAGGGTGAGGCTAAGCCCAAGAGACCAGTAGCTTGCCTATGGATAGCTAGTGAATTCTGGGATGAAGTACGATTGAATTGGCGTTTCACCAGCTCCCTCTTTTAGCTTCTGTGCGTGAACTGCTCTCTGTTTTGTGTCCTGTTCTCATACTTCTGTTCCTGCTGACAGCAGTGCATGCAAGTGGCTCTAGTGAGGGCAATGGAACCTGGGAGATGTTGTCTGTTAGATAATACAGAACAGCCCTGAAGTGTTTGGTTTGGCAATTACTCAGTGCCCGTTCTGGTACAGGACAGTGCATCGGGCTGACATTCTCTTTTTCAACAGTGACAAATGTATAGCTATGGCTCTTCAATCATATGAATGTGTTTCTAGGTTAAATTGCATGCCTTTTTTCCATATATTAATGATTCGCGGTGCTGATGAGCACTTTGTTGCTCTTAGAGAATCTGCTGAACGCAAGAGCATAGGAAGAGCTCTGCTGGATCTAAACCAGGCGCCATCTACTCTGGCACCCTGTTCCCTGCAGTGGCCAGCCAGGGTGCCTTTGGAAAGCCCACAAGCAATTACAAAGGCAGCTGCTTTTCTCTGTTTGCCCCACCATGCAGCATCCTGAGGCCTGTGGCTTCTGTCCAGCTCTCACTGCTGATAGCCTTGTCTGGTCCCCCTTTTCAAGTCATCTGAGCCAGCGGCTGCTGCTACATTTTGTGGCAGAGAATTCCATAAGCCAGTTATGTGCCATGCCCTTTTGAGTGTGCCCCGGCTCTTCTGCCAGCTCAGTTTACCAAGTGACTCTGGTGTTCTAGGACAATGAGAGAGGAAGAAGGACGTGTTTCTCTCCATGCTAATTCATAATTTCATAAATCTTTTATTGTGTCTCTTTACCTAAGGAGTCATTTTTCCCCCTAAATGAAAAAGCTGCAAGCACTTCCAATCCTTTCATTGTAGAAAAGCTGTTCCAGACCTGCACGCTTGCCAGACTGGTCACACTTTTCTGTACTTTTGCCATATGTGTGGTGTTTTTTAAAAAAATGAGCTGACCAGAACTGTATATGATATTCCAGATACTGAAGACAAAAGGTGACTTGGAATTTTCTTGGGAGTTTTACCATCCCTCCCAGACCTTTACTGACTCTCTTTAGAAGATGCACTTCTGTCATCAGTTGGCTATTCAGAGGTCAGAATAAAAACCTTTGGATTTTTTGTGTGAGATAAATTTTAGTGTTTCATTTTCTGGCCGTGCTCTGCAGAGAAGCCCCAAGAGAGTCTTCTTCATGGCCTGTTTCCTAATCAGTGCATGCCATTTTGTGCACCAGTGGATTACCAGGCCTGGCTTTTGGCAACTACAATGAAAAACCAGGGGAAGTAAATTTACCCTTTTCAGAGTAGCTTCTAATGGAATGCACATGGCAGCCTTGCTTCAAAACTGCTTGCTGGAGTTAAGGCCCCATGTTGATGATGCTGTCTTTCTCTCTGCCCTGGTTGTGTGTACAAAACCCAGGGTTTCCGTGGCTGTTAATGATTTGCTACCATTCGTCTGCCCTGACCTGGATGGCCCAGGCTGGCCCAGTCCCATCAGATCCTTGGATGAGAGACCACCCAGGCAGTCCAGGGTTGCTGTGCAGAGGCAGGCAAGGGCGAACCACCTCTGAAGGCCTCTTGCCTTGAAGACCCTGCAGCTTCACCCTAAGTCAACTGCAACTTGATGAAACTTTCCACCACTACCATTAATCTGAATGGTGAACAGGTTGCCTGAGGGTCAGATGAGTCCCCTACAAAACCCACTGGGACGTGTGCTCACTCAGTGCAGTTTTTATATTCTCCACACACTGGGCTTTCTTTCTTCAGTGTGCCTTAGGCCAGGGCTAGGCCTTGCAAACCTTGCCATGCCTTGACACTCGACAGAATCCAGGCCTGGAAAAGAAAACCACCGTTAAGCCCGCCAGCTATTTTCTTAAATGATCTACATCTTGTAGCAGCTCCAGAATATCATGAGGTGTGGTGCTGTCCTTGCTAACAGCTGCAAGACTTGCCTTCGGGGAAGCCCTGGGAAACATGTTCAGATCTTTCTAAGAAGGAATGAAGGTTTGGGAAATAACAAGATCTGAATCTTTTTGGTGCAAACTCACCTCATGTGGTTCCTTAGGATCCCCTCTCCCCCTTGAGGAGCATTTCGTGGAGATCAGTGGTCTGCAGGGGGGGGGGAGGCAGGAAAGCCCCATGCCGCCACAGGGAAATTTAGGCCTGGCTATCCATAGAGAAGAGTCCTCAGGTGGTGGAGAACTTGTGCGGTGTAATGGTTAGAGTAAGAATGGAGAGATGCTGGTTCAAGTTCCCACTCAGGTATGTTTTTGAACATTGTTCTTGGTAGGGCCAGCATCTTGATTGCGCGGAGGCTTCCTCTGGATATTGCAATTAATTGTTGTTGTTCAGTCGCACAGTCGACTCCGACTCTTCGTGACCCCATGGACCAGCTCCCGCCAGGCCCTCCTGTCTTCCGCCGTCCTTTGAAGTTTGCTCAGTTTCATGTTCGTTGCATCTATGACACTGTCTAACCATCTCATCCTTTGCCGTCCCCATCTTCTTTGACTTTCAATCTTTCCCAGCATCAGGGTCTTCTCCAGTGAGTGCTCCCTTCTCATTTGGGGGCCAAAGTATTTGAGCTTCAGTTTCATTATCTGGCCTTCCAGGGAACAGTCAGGGTTGATTTATTTTAGGATTGACTGATTTGATCTTCTTGCAGTCCAAGGGACTCTCAAGAGTCTTCTCCAGCACCATAGTTCAAAAGAATCTATTCTTCGGCGCCCGGCCTTCCTTATAGTCCAACTCTCGCAGCCATACATGACTACTGGGAATACCATTGCTTTGACCATGCGGACTTTTGTTGGCAGGGTGATGTCTCTACTTTTTATCATGCTGTTTAGGTTCACCATCGCTTTCCTCCCAAGGAGCAGGCATCTTTTAATTTCATGGCTGCTGTCACAGTCTGCGGTGATCTGGGATCCCAGGAACGTGAAGTCTGTCACCACTTCCACGACTTCCCCTTCTATTTGCCAAGGAGTGATGGGGCCGGATGCCATGATCTTAGTTTTTTTGATGTTGAGCTTCAAGCCCACTTTTGCGCTCTCCTCTTTTACCCTGAGCAAGAGGCTCTTTAGGTCCTCTTCACTTTCTGCCATTAGAGTGGTATCGTCTGCATATCTGAGGTTGTTGATCTTTTCCCCAGCAATCTTAATTCCCGCTTGTGATTCATCCAGGCCAGCATTTCGCATGATGTACTCTGCATATATATTAAATAAGCAAGGCGACAATATACATCCTTGTCGTACTCCTTTTCCTATGCTGAACCAATCAGTTGTTCCATATCCGGTTCTAACTGTCGCTTCTTGGCCCTTATACAGGTTTCTCAAGAGACATGTGAGGTGGTCTGGTACTCCCATCTCTTTAAGGACCTGCCATAGTTTGTTGTGATCCACACAGTCAAAAGCTTTAGCATAGTCAATGAAGCAGAAGTAGATATTTTTCTGGTACTCTCTTGCTTTCTCCATAATCCAGCGAATGTTGGCAATTTGATCTCTAGTTCCTCTACCTCTTCGAAACCCAGCTTGTACTTCTGGTAGTTCTCTATCCACGTACTGTTGAAGCCTAGCTTGTAGGATCTTGAGCATGACCTTGCTAGCGTGTGATATGAGTGCAATTGTGCGATAGTTTGAACATTCCTTGGCATTGCCCTTCTTTGGGATTGGAATGTATACTGATCTTTTCCAATCCTGTGGCCACTGTTGCGTTTTCCAAATTTGCTGGCAAATGGAGTGCAGCACTTTAACAGCATCATCTTCTAAGACTTTGAATAGCTCAGCTGGAATACCATCACCTCCACTAGCTTTGTTGTTAGCAATGCTTTCTAAGGCCCATTTAACTTCACATTCCAGGATGTCTGGCTCGAGGTCAGTGATTATACCGTCGTGGTTGTCAAGGACATCGAGGTCTTTCTTGTATAGTTCTTCTGTGTATTCTTGCCATCTTTTCCTAATCTCTTCTGCTTCTGTTAGGTCCCTACCGTTTTTGTCCTTTATCATGGCCAGCTTTGCATGGAACGCTCCCTTGATTTCTCCAATTTTCTTGAAGAGATCTCTAGTCCTTCCCATTCTATTGTTTTCTTCTATTACTTTGCACTGTTCATTCAGGAAGGCCTCCTTATCTCTCCTTGCTGTTCTCTGGAAATCTGCGTTCAGTTGGGTAAATCTTTCCTTTTCGCCTTTGCCTTTCGCTTTCCTTCTTTCCTCTGCTATTTGTAAAGCCTCATCAGAAAGCCACTTTGCTTTCTTACATTTCTTTTTCTTTGGGATGGTGGTGATTGCTGCCTCCTGTACGATGTCACGAACCTCTGTCCATAGTTCTTCAGGCACTCTATCTATCAAATCCAGACCCTTGAATCTATTCTTCACCTCTACTGTATATTCATCAGGGATGCGATCTAGGTCAAACCTGAATGGCCTCGTGGTTTTCCCAATTTTCTTCAGTTTAAGTCTGAATTTTGCAATGAGTAGCTCATGATCTGAACCACAGTCAGCTCCAGGTCTTGTTTTTACTGACTGGATAGAGCTTCTCCATCTTTGACTGCAAATTATATAGTCAATCTGATTTCGGTGTTGCTTCAGACTAATAAAGGGCAATTTCAGGATTCAAATGACCCGGGCCAGGAGCCAATGAACACGATCTGAAATTGTCCAAGTGTCTTGAGTGGTCAGTAGTATTGAAGCCACACCTGCAGAATGTGATCCCAAGCTCTAACCACTCCCTCTAACCACTCCTCCATGTGGTACGTGACTCCTGGCAGCTAGGCTCCAGTAGGTCTGCCAGAAGTGTGAAACATGTGTGTTTATATGACAGGGCAATTGAGCAAATGGTCAGGCATAGGAAGCTAGAACACCAGGGGGTGAGGCAATTACATTCCAAGAGGGGAAACATGGAACCTTATAGCATCAACAGAGATACAGAAGGTTAAAAGAATTACACAAGGGATACATGAAAGCTATAGGAATCAATATTTCTAAATATTTCTATACAGCAATATTGTTCTTTGCAGCATCGGACTTTCCTTTCACCATCAGACACATCCACAACTGAGCGTCCTTTCGGCTTTGGCCCAGCCACTTCACTCTTTCTGGGGTTACTTGTACTTGCCCTCTGCTCTTCCTCAGTAGCATATTGGACACCTTCTGACCTGAGGGGCTGGGTCTAAATTTTGCTGTTACGAACGGAGTGACATTTTTTGCGTAATATCCCTTCTGTAAATTAAAAAAAGGAAGGAGAGAGACTGCCAGGACTCCAAATGATTGGTAATCCCAGGTTTCATGTCTGGCATTCTTTATGGCACATGTCCTTTGATAATCAAAGGATAGAGACGCTTAAACACTGGGTATAAATAGAAAGTTGTGAAGTGTTGGCAACAGTCACCAGTGGTGAAGATAAGGAGAGTCACTTTGCTTGTTTGTTTTACTGGCAAATTACAGATAATTTATTTGTATTATTTGCTACTCGGGCATCCTGTCCCACTTCCAAGGAGCTCTGGGTGGCATACATGGTTCCCTCCTGCCCAGTTTTATTTTCACAGCATCCCTGGGAGGTAGATCCAGGTTTCACGGTGGGTGAGGATTTGAACCTGGGTCTCCCTGTTACACCACGTTATCTTTCTAATGAAAATAGTACTAATGCGGTTAAAAAGTATGTGAGAAAACCACAGGTGTAGGAATTGTAGTAAGGCACATGGAAATGGAGTAGGGATAATAAAACGGCAGGAATTTTTAGCTTCTTGGGCACAGTTCTATTTTTAGATGGCAGTATCTTTGGACAGTGGTGGAGTGCCTGTTTTGCATGCAGAAGGTTCCAGGTTCGATATTTGGCATTCCCATGTAAGCATTCTCAGGTACCAGGGAACAGCTCTCCATCAGACAGTACAGGGCAAGATATTATAAAGTCCATATTGGTTTATCTTTGACCACCTACCCTGTCAGATGTATTTGAGTTGCTGCAACATTTGTACATGAGCAAGAAACCCAATCTTTGGTCAAAGATGATTCCAGTGGGGGTATCGAAGAGTTTATATAAATAGATATGGTAATCTTGGCTGCATTGTCCTTAAATGAAATAGCCAACCTGAAATGGCCATGTCATGCACCTGTGGAGGATATTGCCTAGGTGTAGAAGTGTGGTATGCTGCAGATAAACCTTTCAAATGTTAGGCCTATTTGTATTTGATAATTTTCATTGGTGGAAAGCCCTCTTTTGTGGGATCTACAAATCATTTAGAACCAGTTTGGCATTCCTCCTGGAGTGTCTGATTAGGTCCAGGGAAACCTGGATTCAAATTGACATTGTGCAGTGAAACTCACTGGTTGATCAGGGGTCGCTTGCTGTCTTTATCTTCAGCTTCTGTGCAAGGTTGTGGTGATTGGGACGTGCAGGTTGTTCCAAGTTCCTTGGAGGGTTAGGGTACTTAGTTACCTATAACGTGGAAGGATGACCAGGCTGGTAAGCTTATGTTAACTAGAGAGGAGTGTGAGTGTGTTTCAGACTGTCAGCATGACACCCAGAACTAATGTGGATGCAGAGGAGAGAGGGGCTGTTAAAGCATTCAAGTGGCCCAGTCATTTTTGTGAGAACCTGTTCACCTGGCTGATCCAGATACTAGACTTGTGGCCATGGCAAGGTAAATACTTGCATGATTTTCATATATGCAGTTTGTACAGACTTTCCTACACCCAGATGGGAGAAATGTCATGGATGAAGCAACCTTGACTCATGACATCGAGAACAGGTTCCTGGCTAGCCTCAGCTCGCATGGAGCCCAGTTTCTAATCCACCCCATCCTGAATTATTTGAAAATTCAATATCACCTTTTCCTAGGTTTTGTGACTCTACAAAGCTGCCCAAAAATCCACAGAAGCTTCAGCTCTGTTTACATTCTTCAGTCAGATTCTTTTTCTGTTGCACACACTGATAAGATTGGGAAGGCACTGATTTTACTGCCTTTATCAAAACAACAACAAAGCCTTACTACATTTGTTTTTGCTGCCATGAGTTTTTCCCCTACTCTGTACAGAACCTGAGGGGGAAATATAAAAGCTTCTCTGGCGTCAGGTGAAAACAATTCATGATGCAACTTTGGTGGGTATTCTGTAAGGAATGGTGTGTGGAGTCTGTGAGCAGCAAAGCAATTTGGAGCTGCCTTGAAAGACTCTCCTCCCGCTGGGCAGGGCACGCAGCTGGCAACTCCCTTGTTCAACTCAAGGCCAGTCTCAACAGACCACTCGAGTTCCACAGTTAGACTCCCAGCCCATAATTTGGTTAGGGTTGCCAGCCTCCAGGTGGGGTCTGGAGATCTCCTGAAATTACAACTGATCAAGACTACAGAGATTGGTCCTCCTGGAGAAAATGGCTACTTTGGAGGGTGGACTCTGTGGCCTTATATCCTGCTGAGGTCCCTCCCCTCCCCTCCCCAAGCCCTGCCCTCCCCAGGCTGTGCCCCCAGGTCTCCAGGAATTTCCCAACCTAGAGTTGGCACCCCTAATTGGCCCTGAAGACCATTGGGGCCAGGGCACTGGGGGAAGGCATAATTGTCTGTGTTGGTGCTGCCCCACTGCCCTCTGTTGGTAAAAATGCTAAGTGTAATACAGGTTCTTGTTCTTTATCTCTACTGGAGCTTACAGAAATGAGTGGAGGGGAGGGAGTTGAGTGGGGATTTTGGATTCTGGGAATGGTCCAGGGCACGAGTTCTTCCAGTTCTTCCCCCCCCCCCAGGATATTCCCCTCCCCTTTTAAGATCCAGGTTACATATCTGGCATTCCAGTTGTCACCTCTAATCTTTTGTGCACTGACAGTAAGTGGCTGGATGCATTTTTTTTTTAACTGTAAAAAGTGAGTTTCTTTCTTCTCCTGTTCAAAACAGAAATGAGAACTATGTGGGTGGGATGAGATGTTCACCTGTGTACCAGGTGTCAGATGCTGCTGTTCAGAGATCAAGTGGGGAAGCCGGCTTAGCCCTTCCACACCTGCCCCTTCTCTGTTGCGCCCCCAAATCAGCAGAAGCACAGGCCCAGGGTCACAGGCCCACAGCCAAAGATGAAATTTGCAAAGGGGGGGGGGGAGTGAGCCATCCCTTTGCTCCTGCCATCTTGCTCTGTCCGTTGTTCCGCAACTGCTCTGCTGAGATCCAAGTATCCGTGTTCTGGTCTACCACTGAACCTCTGGCTCAGCCCTGTATGCAGCTTCAGAAAGTAAGGATGCCTTGGAGAAGAGAGAGCCTGCTCAAAACCTTTGAAGAGGAGAAACCCTCTTTGAAACCTTTCCGCACCCAAATCCAAATGGCTGGCAGAGTGGCCATTTCTCCATACTGTTCCCACCAGGTTGTGTTGGCAAAACCTGGCTGCAAGCAGGGCTGCGGATCGGAAAGGCCTGTGTAGGAAACAAGCCAGCTTTTTCTGAGAATTCGGTTGCAAGGAGGTTTTTTTTATCATATCTGTTTCTCCATCCACTGACCAGGTCAGACCAGGTCAAGGAAGTGTTTCCTGCAGCTCCTTCCTTGAGATTATTCCTGGTGCCTTTCAAGTCTGAAGTCCTCCAACTCTCTGCTCCCTGCTAGAAGGGGGAGAGCTTGACCTACCCATTATCTCTCCTGCTATTAGCATTTGTATGAAAGTAAGCTGGAAAGCAATTGGACTGACTCTCCCTCCTCTCCTGGCTGGTCTCTGCCCAGTGGGGAAAAAAAACCTGTTAAAAAGCACAGGGGAAGTTTTACCCATTTCACACCTCCCAGAACAAAGTGCATTTCTTCACAAAAGCTGTAGGATTTTTTAAACATGTTAGAAATACAATTTTTTAAAAAATAACAACAATCTGTAAAAAACTGTAGATTTGTTCACTGTTATGAAATACCCTTTTCTCTTATCCAGCACCCTCTTTTTGTTCTTAACTGAACATCTGGCTTGAGGAAGAGTTCTGGGGAATGCAAAAGCTTGCAAAACGTACTATGATTTAAGTTCCTGATGCAAATGGTCTGACTTTGAAAGCAATCTACCTTCTTTCTGCAGCCTCTTTCATCCACTAGGGTTGCCAGCTGCTGTTCTAAATAAGGTTCCCATCCTTTTTAACAACTGTGCTTTCCTCCCAGAGGCAATGCAGATCTCCAGCCACAGTGCTATAGTAACAGGAGAGGTTTCACCCATCTCATGGCTATTAAAGGCGAAAGAAACACCCCAACAGGCCAGGCATTTTCAGTTTTGTCCTCCCACTGCAAATACTCAGTGTTGTAGGTAATTCTAGCAAGTAGATCTTTCTGCTTCAAGATTTTTTTTGCATGCTTCCCTGCAGGATAGAAGCTCATCTTGCCAGCTACTGGAATAACACTGCTCCAAGTTTGCCACTATTGATTAATAGATTTATTTGGTAGCATCTGTAACGTCACTGTTCATGAGACTTAACTGATTCCTGATCTGTATTGTAATATAAAGAACGGAGAAACTGGTCAGATCCATTTCAATGAAGTTAAAATGTGAAGCCCAGCTGAAACCTCTGTTCACCCCCAAATCATAACGTATCAAAAGCACAAAGCAAGAAGGACTGACTTTTAAAAGGAGCTTTCCCTTCCTAATGATGGGTGGGAGCAGGACACACATCTAGAAAACATACTGGAAAGATGGAAAACTTGTTTGCTCTGAGTTTGCTACCCAAGTACTAGAAATGGCCCTTGCCAAATACTTCAGGCTAAAAATCTTTTTGTTTCACACCTAGGCTGTGGTCACACACACTAAATAATGCACTTTCAATCTACTTTCAATGCACTTTCCAACTGGATTTTAATGTGTGAACTGGCAAAATCCAGTTGGAAAGTG
Organism: Gekko japonicus; assembly: GCF_001447785.1. Classification (NCBI taxonomy): domain Eukaryota; kingdom Metazoa; phylum Chordata; class Lepidosauria; order Squamata; family Gekkonidae; genus Gekko; species Gekko japonicus. The sequence continues at coordinate 302,753 of NW_015172046.1, read as the reverse complement.
TATTGAAAGTGCATTATTTAGTTTGTGTGATTGCAGCCCTAGAAGCCCATGGTATCTGGCACCTAGAGTTGCTTCGCTGAGAAGTAAGAGAAGGGAGGGCACAAATTCCAATGGATGAGCAGACAAAAGGCAGTTCTAAAAGTGAAAGCAAAAACTACAGAAGTCGGAAAGTGGAAGAGGAAACTTTAGGTACAGCTGTAGTTGGGAATCAAAACCAACACGAAACACCCATGAAGCCTAACGCTGAACAGGGTGGGCTGGAAAGTGTCACCCCACCTTACCTCAGTTTGCTTTGGTTGCCTTCTTAGGTAAGCTGCCTTTTCTGATTCTCAAGTCATTCCCTCCACACCCATCTGGGGATAGAATGCTGGCCTACCTTACAGGGCCGCAGCAGGGATTTCTAGGCTTGTACGTTCTAGGAGAGAGGGTGAGCTGCGTTTGCCTATTTCATCAGAAATGTTGTGGCATATGCTTCATGGACAAGATGCACAAAATGGTTGTGTATATGAGGTTGCAAAGTGGTAGCCACGCTAGTCTGTCTTTTTTTTTTTAACAAGTATTTTTATTAATTTTCGGTTTTATAATATAACAAAAACACATAATGAACATTTGGGTTAATTTTATCAAGATAATTAAACATACATATTAACGTCACAGGGACGCAAGAAAAGGGTACATTTTCAATATATCTTAAGTACTATAGTCCATTAACAACAAATAAAATACCGCTCCCTTTCTTATGATGTCTTACATAAACGTGATTATTTCTCGATATTTACCATAGTCGGCATAGAGTTTAAGGTTTGAGGTGATTGTCCCAGCACATACTCCGTGAAAGGGAGCCATTTGATTAATGAACTACTATGTGTGTTGGTATCTTCAGCGAACCTAATGGAGTCTGCAATTTTGTCCATTGCTAGTAGCTCCCAGACCTTGGTGAACCTCTGCAGAATAGAAATTGGGGAAGGATCTTTCCAGCTAGCTGCTATTATAATTTTAGCAGCCAATAGGAGCATGGAAATTTCTCTACGTAACTGGGGTATCTTATTATCTCTCCAAAGATCTAGTAACAGTAATTCAGGTGTGTTGTCTAAGTCATAACCAGTTATATTTTTCACATAATGAAGTACATTAGACCAAAAATCCGATACCTTTTTACACTCCCACCAACAATGCAAAAATGAGCCTCGTGCCCCACAGTTTCTCCAACATAGCGGTGAATGGGATGCAGCAATATGATGTAATTTTGGCGGTGTTGTGTACCATCTCATTAGAAGCTTATAACTTTGCAGGCGAATGTTTAAAGATTTGGAAGTAAGAGTTTTGGAGGCCCAGATCTTATCCCAATCTCTTTCAGTTAGTTTAGTGGTACAATCAGATTGCCAACTTTTCTGATAACTTAACGTCTGAAGGGAGTGTGAATCAAGCAATATTTTATGTAAAATAGATATTGTATGTCTAATAGATGTTTGATTCTGTTTCATTAGTCTTTCAAATACAGTAATAGGCTGCACTGATTTATTGCCCAGGTTCCAAGATTTAAATAAAGATACTAATTGTGAATATTCAAACCATGGTAGCTGGCATGTAAATTTCTGTTCTAGGGACTTTTTGCGGGCTAGCTCGCTTCCTTGAAGAATATCTATAAATCACACGCTAGTCTGTCTTGGCAAAAATCCAGTGACACCTTAACGTCAACAATATTTGTTTCAGAATGAGCTTTCTTGAGTTACACAGCTCATATCTTCAGATGTATGAAGGGAAAGCATACTGGGGATTCTTCTTGTGGGGAAGCATACAATGGGGAGGGGAGTCCAGAGCACTGAGAGAAAGGGGAGCAAATTGAAAATATCAAGCAGCCATAGAGGTAGCAGGAGGTGTGTCACAGCGTACTGCGGAGAACACAGATGAATTCCAGATCCCATCAGGATGGGAGGGGCTTGTTCCTGATTAGAGGCCACCAACGACCTACAGATACAGCAGAGTCTAAGTGTCAAACGAGCATGCGAAGGACGCGGTGGGTAGCGAGGCAGGTCTCTGAGTCCAAGTACCAGAGTGCTGAATCCGCCAAGTAATCCCCCACTCTTGCCTGGCGGGTTCTGTTGGAATGTTGTGGCTTATTACCAACTCGCCGTGAGTGCAAAATGGTGGCACTGCGTGGAGCTGTGGCCACTAAGGATACCATCCTGATGACGTCATCGGTTCCCTTGTTAGTTGTTGGGGAGAGCACTTATGTTGCACTGAATGTTTTTAAAATGCAGTTTTAATGTTTTATGTATTGGGCATTGGCCCCATCTGTACGCCGCCCTGAGCCCATTCGCGGGGAGGGCGGGTTATAAATTTAAATAAATAAAATAAAAAATAAATAAAAATATCAAATGTCTTGGGAGGCTGAAGATGCTCCCCCTGTGGTTTCAGAGTGTTAAAATGTTTAGTGTTTTGTTCTAGGCCTGTCTGATCTCCTGTGCAGAAACTGGCCTGTTTGGTCAGTGCAAACGGCATGTATCATGTTGGAAAGTGTCAGCAGAAGAGGGATTTTTTCCCCTGGCTGTTGTTTTCTGGTCCTGGGATGATGCAGTCAGAGTCAGTGTGGGGACAGTGCTGGTACTGGAGTTAGTTGCGGGGGCTAGTTCTTGGGTTCATATTTATATTTGGCGGTCCCTTCTTACTAGGTAGCAGCTGCTTCAGGATGGGGTGGGGTGCGCGACAAATCCTTTTTTACAGTAACTGTATACAAAGAGCAACAAAGCATCATTTGGTACATTAACAGTGCAATGTGCAAAGACTAAAAGGTTAAAATTCTATATACAGATAACTTTGTTACATCTACTTGAGCAAAGGTCTGCCCCACACCTACTGTGGGAGAGCCAGTAAATCAGAGATATCAGGGACTGAACCCAGGGCTTTTCACATATAAACTCCTAAAGACTAAAATTCTATACTTCTTCCAGCTACAGCATCTTTCACCAGGTACAAGAAACAGCCTAGAAGCTTGCTAGCTATGAAGTGGGCTGAATCCTACAAGTGTTCATGCCACAATAAATGCCTTTATCTCAGCCATGCTAAAAGTCATTCTTTAAGCAGGCACCTCAAGCCCATTTGTGTGGCTGTAAGGAGTGCTGTTATCACCTGCATTTATAAAAATAGGACTCTGTTCTTGAGAAAGAGAAAGACGAGTGCATTGGAGCATTTAATTTCTCAACAGCATTGTTAGCAGAGAAATTGAACCAAGGTTCCCAAAGGTATGGCTGGTAGACACCACGTATGGTTAGTACTTTATTGGACTATTGAACATAAATTCCTGCCTTTATACACAATTCTGTGTTTGCCCTTGGCTTAAATGGAAATGTCTCTCCTTAGCACTAATAACTTGGCTATTTCTCCTGAAGCTTTCTGCCAACTGTATTAAATATGCCACAAATGGGTCACTGAAGGGGAGGGCGGAGCTTAGCGCTACATGGTGGACGCATAAGCGAGGAGACAGATACAGCAGAGTCTAAGTGTCAAACGAGCATGCGAAGGACGCGGTGGGTAGCGAGGCAGGTCTCTGAGTCCAAGTACCAGAGTGCTGAATCCGCCAAGTAATCCCCCACTCTTGCCTGGCGGGTTCTGTTGGAATGTTGTGGCTTATTACCAACTCGCCGTGAGTGCAAAATGGTGGCACTGCGTGGAGCTGTGGCCACTAAGGATACCATCCTGATGACGTCATCGGTTCCCTTGTTAGTTGTTGGGGAGAGCACTTATGTTGCACTGAATGTTTTTAAAATGCAGTTTTAATGTTTTATGTATTGGGCATTGGCCCCATCTGTACGCCGCCCTGAGCCCATTCGCGGGGAGGGCGGGTTATAAATTTAAATAAATAAAATAAAAAATAAATAAAAATATCAAATGTCTTGGGAGGCTGAAGATGCTCCCCCTGTGGTTTCAGAGTGTTAAAATGTTTAGTGTTTTGTTCTAGGCCTGTCTGATCTCCTGTGCAGAAACTGGCCTGTTTGGTCAGTGCAAACGGCATGTATCATGTTGGAAAGTGTCAGCAGAAGAGGGATTTTTTCCCCTGGCTGTTGTTTTCTGGTCCTGGGATGATGCAGTCAGAGTCAGTGTGGGGACAGTGCTGGTACTGGAGTTAGTTGCGGGGGCTAGTTCTTGGGTTCATATTTATATTTGGCGGTCCCTTCTTACTAGGTAGCAGCTGCTTCAGGATGGGGTGGGGTGCGCGACAAATCCTTTTTTACAGTAACTGTATACAAAGAGCAACAAAGCATCATTTGGTACATTAACAGTACAATGTGCAAAGACTAAAAGGTTAAAATTCTATATACAGATAACTTTGTTACATCTACTTGAGCAAAGGTCTGCCCCACACCTACTGTGGGAGAGCCAGTAAATCAGAGATATCAGGGACTGAACCCAGGGCTTTTCACATATAAACTCCTAAAGACTAAAATTCTATACTTCTTCCAGCTACAGCATCTTTCACCAGGTACAAGAAACAGCCTAGAAGCTTGCTAGCTATGAAGTGGGCTGAATCCTACAAGTGTTCATGCCACAATAAATGCCTTTATCTCAGCCATGCTAAAAGTCATTCTTTAAGCAGGCACCTCAAGCCCATTTGTGTGGCTGTAAGGAGTGCTGTTATCACCTGCATTTATAAAAATAGGACTCTGTTCTTGAGAAAGAGAAGTATATAAGAGTGTCAGGTTGAGGATTGGAATTGTGTATATAAAATAGGTTGTGTATTCTTATAATGGTTGTTTGAAGTTATGTAAAGTTTGTTATTGTTTATAAATTTGATGCTGTTTTATATTTAAAAGTTATAAATAAAATGTTTAAAAAAAAAAAAAAATGGGTCACTGAAGGCTGTACATAGCTGGGGCTTTAATTTTTGGGACCCTGCTTGCTCTCCTTCTGGTGTGATTGATGAGCAATGCCTTGTCTGCAAGCTGCTCATGTCCGTTCAGCAAAGAGTGTGCATTACTATCCTGGTGGTGTGAAGTTTTGGCTGCTGCTTTGCAGATTCAGGCATGTTGGCTCAGTGCCAGTTCCACCACTTAATGCCTCTTGGGCATCAACCCAGTTCATAAATTTCATCGTCGTCACTTAGTGGCCAAAGATAAATATTAGGGGGAAATGGATCCCCCCCTGCATTTTCTCTTTCAGTTTGCACCCCAGAGTGGCTGCGATTTTTAGTACAAGGTAGATTAGGTTCTCCTGTGGTCCATGTCCTCTCTTTAGCTTTGGCATGGCTCACTCACCAAGAGCAGCTACTGTTACCGGGTGATCCAAGGTTGCAGTTCACTTTTGGCCTGGTCATTTTGGACGGTCAGCTTGGCTGGGTGCATTTCTAGGACTGGGTGCAAAACAGTTTTCCTCACTCGGTTGTGGACCACCAGAGCTCGAAAGACGTCAACTTTGAAGATTGGTGTGTGTGTGTGTGCTGAACTTGAGATATGGCTAATTACTTGGTAGTTATAGCCAAAATAGGCCAAGGTGCTGGGTTTAGACTGAAGTCCCAAAACCCAAATAACACCACAGGAACATAATTAATAAGGTTATTAAAAGAAATATGCAAAAGTATACAAATATAGAACCCAGTGCAAAGCTGAGAAGGAAATAATAAAACTAAGTAACTATCCTAGAATACTTATTCAGGCTTTAGTCCTCTGACCCAGATGTTACCTGGTCAGACTGAAGGTAGAGTCCAGATGAAAGTCCAAAATCCAAGAGGCAGGTGTTCCAGATGCACAAGGCCCAACCTACAGTCAAAAGGATGGCCATCAGGAAAGAAGGTCTGAAGGTCCAAACTAGAATGAATGGTCTTGCTTTGTGCCAGACTACCTGGAGCTGGCCTGATCCTTTCCGGCCAATTTCACTTGTTGCTAGGATTTGAATAACCCAGGCTAGCCTGATCTCCTTAAATCTTGGAAGCTAACCAGGATCAGCCCTGGTTTGTATTTAGATGGGAGACCACCAAACAAGTCCAGGACTGTGATGCAGAGGAAGGCCACCTCTGAATGTCTCTTGCCTTGAAAACCCTACGGGGCTGCCATAAGTTGCCACTTTTCACCACTACCATTGCAAAAATACTATGCATCTTCAGCACTATCTTTTTGTAAGAAAACTGGCCTTGTAAGTGTGATTGGGGGGGAAATGTCTCTTATAATCACTCTGGTTATGTTTCAGGGCTTACTCATCGACAAATTAAGTCCTGCTAAATAACAACTATGTATATGATTATATAAGATTGCCGTATGACAACCCTGGTGGGTGAGTTTCTTCCCTTATCCCCATAGTGAAGATTGTGGCCCACTCAGACTTGGTTCAGGCACATTGCCCAAGCTATGATTTGGCCTTATGTCGAGCAAGACTTGCTCTCCTTCCCGCTCTTGAATGCTCTGATTCTGTTATTGGCTTCCTGGTTTTAGCATCAAATACAGCTTGCTGTTACTAGCAAACTACAGTTTATGCTGCCATTTTAAACTAAGATCGTGAATTGGCTTCAAACCAAATTGAATCAGAGTGTCCTGGGTGCAGTAGGGTGGGGTGGGGTGGGGTGGAGGCATGAGGCACGGGGCATGGGGCTTGTTCCCATAGCACCAAACCATGGTCTGAACCAACCCAGTGAACAGAGCTGAGACTTGGTCCAGAATCTTTTCAACCCTAACCCTATGTCAGCCTAAAGCTAAAAGCTGTCAGACAGGGAGTTGCCCGCACAATGCTTCACAGGCCTGAAACTGATGACTGCATACATATGAGCTCTGACTATGGTATGGGGGGGGGGCGTGGGCGTGGGAATTGTGTAAACCCTTCAGTTTTACCCTGAACTCCCTTTGTCGGAGACACCAAGGTGGAGAAACTTAAAGCGTCTTGCCAGCCATTTCTTAGAACCAGTGCTTCAAAGAACTCAGAGCGATAATGCAATCAAGAACAACGAAGCCCTGAAACAGGAGAAGGAAATAGAAATCCAATAAGCACCTCGCAGAACAATACCTTAATTTATCAAATTTATTAAGCCCCTGAGTGCATGTGGTATAGGGATTCCACTTTTCTGTCTTCTCCTGCGTGGGCTTGCAAATGACTCAAAGCTTTCCAGAACGCCTCCCACAGAGCCATTTTCCGTTGTGCCAATTAGTATCCTGCTTTGGAAATGAGCAAAAAATGCAGTCTCCATAGCCTTTCAATAGTCTGCATGTTTGATACATTATGGATTTTTTTTGTCTTTAGTGACATGAGTGTGTAGAGGGAGGAAGAAGGGTGGTAGTCGCTCATCCTTTTTGCAAAGTTAAGAGAAGAAACAATCGTGTTCAAAACCACAGGGAGGCAGAATCAGGAAAAAAACAGTTAGAAGAACTTGATCAAGTTATCAGAGCAACAAAATCAGCTGCCTGAGAAACAGTCCAGCCTTGGAGAGATGGTGAAGCCCAGCTGAGCTGAGAAACAGGAGGTGTCTCTGGTTTGAATCATGTGTCAGACATGAGCCCACTAGGTGGCCTTAGGCAAGCCATGCTCAGCCTCAGCCAAATTCATGGAGGTTTGGGGGCAGAGCCCAGGGAGGGGAGAGTTTGAGGAGGGGAGGGAGCTCAGTAAGGAGGCGATGATATGAAGTCCACCCTCCAAAGCTGCCATTTCCTCCAGGGCACCTGATTGGTGTAGTCGGGAGATCAGTTGTAATTCCAGGAGACTGTGAGGCTCCACCTGAAGACTGGCAGTCCCAGCTCCCCCATGAAATATGTGCTTAAAGGGAGCCACAATGGCTGCTTAGACAATATATGGATATAGCACTTTGAACATTACTGCAGAAGGCTCCCATTCCATGATGCTGATCTTCAGAAGGACGGAAATCTGCCTAGCAGGAATACTTTCTCTTTTCTTTCTATATCCTGAGGAATATCTATCATAGGAGGGGCTCATAGCTTCATGACAAAGCACCAGCTTTGCTAAGTATGTTTCTGCTGGCATTTTTCCACATCAGGAAATAAACCCTGTTTAGTTGCTCCTATAACTGGGAAATGCTGGGTAAGCCGTGGAGAGGATAAAAGCTCCACCTCCACAGATAAGGCCACGTGTCCCTGTGGTCCAGTGTCTGCTGCACTTTGCGTGTCCCAGAATGTGCTCCAGAAGTCCCCACACTGCTCTAACCAACTGTTGTGCTCTCTGTGTGTGCACATAAGCACTCCATGTTAAACAGACACTTCTGGACTAACTTAGCTCCTTTCTGTTCTGCCGCACACTTCCACGCACAAAAACATGCACGCATACCACACACTGAGTAAGATGTGTGTGTGGATGTGTGTGGCAGAAATGGAAACTCCTTTGTTCATAACTTGATTGACAGAGCTGCATCTCTCTCAGTGAGGTTCAAGCTGGGTCCCCAGGAGTTTGCCTTAATTGCAGCCTGGTATGAATCAGACAGACTGTCAGCGTCTTCTTGTTGCACAATGAATTCCTTTATAAAATATAATAAAATCCTGGCTGCTACAAATGGGAATTCTTTTTCAAGTATGCTGAACAAGTATCACCCAACATTGCAACAGTAATCTGTGCTCAGATGGTGTCCCAGAGAGACCTTACAGTACTCCAGGGGTAAATCTGAAGACTATCAGAAACTTCAACTGGGTCAGAATGAGGAGGAGCTGCCATAACTAACACATCCCATCTGTTTTGGAAACTCTACACTGGCTGTCTTTTCTTTCCAGGCACAATTAAAGGTGCTGGTTTTAACCTAAAAGAACCTAAACAACCAGTCTGAAAGGTGTATATAATTGGGTCAAACAGTGGGATACAAACTGAAAAAGTAAATTCAAGCAGTCTTTTATAGTTGTTTGCTGTTTTAGTTGGTGCTGCTGAGTACATAATGTTTATTTTATGTTTTGTTTTAAAAGTTTGGAAGCTGCTCTGAAGTTGTTATGTCCGCTGACCGCCACTAGGCGCCAGCGACTCATTCTAGAGCTTGGCTCTCAGTAGACAATAGGGACTAGGATCCTAAAACCTCAAGCGGTCACCAATAGGGCCTTGGCGGGAAGTTTAAACCCTCCAATGGGACCTGTGGGTGGTCCACGGGTCTGTATTCTCTGTGTTACGTTGTGTACTAGTAAACATGTGCTGAGAATCACACAGTTTTCTTATCATTCAATGCGTTGAACCCACTACACAATAGAACTCAAACCGCAGGGTGTAAATATTTCAAATAAACCTTGCCACTTCTTTCTATTATATATTTCTATGCATTCGTTCATTCATTCATTCAGAGGCAGCTTTGGACATTGGAAATGAACCATTAATGCAACTGATTTATTTGACATAGTGTTGGGTGTTACAAGTCAAAACACTTCAGTATTTACAGGGTTAATGATGTTTGTTAAGTCACATGTTTTTTTGTAACCAATCTGTTTAGACAATAGGATGCCCGGGAACTTTGGAGCTAATTTGCTAGTCTGATTGGAAACCAGGGTGTCAAGTATTTAGCATATTGGCTTCTCCTCCCGTTCTTTGTTCTGACTAGAGAAGGAGACGCCATTCGGCGTCTTACCTTTTAGCTGCAAGGATGTAGGCATAATAGCTCTTTATTATTTTATATCCTGTGTACCTTTTCCCCATGTTAGCTTTATAGTAAACTTTAATATTTTAATATACACCATGGACTCAGTCTCTTAATACTCTGCTGACTTACTTAGAAAGAATCCCAACACATAGTAATCTAAAAGTTGAAAATAATGATGGGATGCAGCCAAAGTCAAGCACTTTTAAGTTCCTGTAGATTTCAGTAGGAGAAAACGTAATCAGAAGTCTCTCCCATTAAAACCAACTGAATTTTAACAGTTCTTAACTGTGAAAGAGCTTGAAGTCGAGGGGGTATGTATGGGAATTTTTTTATTCACTTCTTGTGCTCCAGGCATCTTACATCAGTCCATCCGCCACAAGTTTCTCAGCAACAGATTTAGCAGTTCCATGACCCCCAAAGTTTATGACAAGTGAGACCTGCTAGGGGTTTAGCTGAATACTTCCCTGGAAGTGGGGAGGGAGGGTGTGTGGGGAAATTATGTTGGGAAGGAGGGGAAACAGAGATTGCCATTTCCTGAATGAAATTCCTCCATAGAGGCAAATTAAACCTTTTTGTCTCTCCTTGAAATGAATCCCAGATTGTGTTGCTGGATTACTTTCAATTGTGCAGATTAATCATTCTTGAATACACAAGTGAAGTAAGGCGCGATTTGTGTACGTGCTGCAGTGCAGCGTGTTCGACTTCTGATTCTGAAAACGGCACCACAGTTTGATGTCTTGATTGGAAGGGGGAGGGGAAGCGTCTGTGCCATCTCCCTCTGTCAGCAGATCAGTCTGTATAATCTATGATAATAACAAAGGAAGCTGTATCTGACCTTTTCTCTGTGGTGGCATTTTACAGCAGCTGCAGTGCGCCTGCTGGAGGATGGTAATTTGAGGACTGATTCCACCGCCCTTCCTCATACATGAAACCAAATTCACTTAGTGGGTGACTTCGGGCCAGCCCTGTCTGGGCCTAGCCCACCTGACAGAGGTCGTTGTTGAGGTATAGTCGCCAACTCTGGCTTGAGAAATTCCTGGAGATTTGGGAGGGGAGAAACCTCAGTGGCATATAATGCCATAGAATCCACCGTATGAAGCTGCCGTTTCCTCCAGGGGAACTCACCTCTAGCCTGGAGGCTAGCTGTTATTCTGGGAGATCTTCAAGCCCCATCTGGAGCAATGTTCCCTCTAAGCTGTGGAGTCTTGTGAGCAAAAATTTTACTTTGTGAGCTACTGGCGTTAAAGTTGTGAGCAAGCAATTCGACTACTGCATAAATTAGTTTGCTCTGGAGCCCTCCTTCCTGAGCTAAGAGAAAAACGTGTGAGCCAGAGGCTAAAAAACTGTGAGCCAGCTCACACTAACTCAGCTTAGAGGGAACACTGATCTGGAGGTTGGCAACTGTTTCGTGAGGTTAAAGGGTAGTCTGCACATGTCAGCTAGAGCAGTTCGCAGGATATATACAACTATAATTACATTACGATTCTTCTGAGAGTCAAAGCTCCCTTCCTCAGATACAGGTCAGAGTGGCGATCCCTGAGTCCTCCTATCCCAGTCTGAAGGTGGGAGGGGTGCTGCAGAGAAGGAACTCGGGTTGCAGACGGCACAGTCAGACTGAGTAGAGCAGAGGGGAAATGCTCGGGGGCAGAAAATGAGCCAGTGTAGTGAGATAAGAACCCTGTGCTCCTGTTCCGTGTGTGGGGGGTCCATGGTTGTGAACTTGTGGATGAGCTCAAGTTCAGCAATCTCACTTGCAATCTCCCCTTGAGGCTTTTCTGTTTGAGGACTGCCACTGTTAGGTCAGCAGTGGAATGACCTGGAAGATTAAAGCGTTCTTCCCATTCGTTTTTGAGTGTTGCGGCTTTTAATGTCCATTTATTCTTTAGCGTTGGGACTGACCTGTCTGTCAGATGTAGAGAGCGGGAGAGCATTTCTGTCATTTGGTGGCACATATAATGTTGGCACACGAAGTGAGATGGTATGTCTAGTGTTAGGGCCCGTGATCATGTTGTCAGAGTGAATGGGGGGACCGACTTGTCATCTTGGTGTCTTGCAGGCCCTGGTCCTAGAGTCTGTGTCCATGTTAGGAAGGGCATTGTTGTTGTGGGTGAGAATTTGTTTAAGGTCTGTGGGCAAGAAAAGTTTTGACTCCCAATGCCTGTTATCGAATGCTATCAAATGTCAGCAATAAGTCTTATATAAAAATCTTCAGCATTAGATCATGATAATTCCTGTGCATACCAATATATCTAAACATATATTGTTGAAAGGTCACTATTTTTTCATAATTAATATGCTGGAATATGTATGAGGACATGCTGTTCAATAGTTGAATGCTTTCAGTGTTTCAAAGTTTAACGCTAGAACTGTGTGCACCTCGGCTGTTTCCTCATGACCAGGAATGCTATTTTTGCAAAATTCCCAGCCACAGAAATGGTACACATGCATGTCCAGCTTTTATGTGCCATGCTCTGGTTTCTGTGATTGCGCACAGGAATGGCTAGTGTACTCAGTCTCTGTTATTTTTCACCCAGGTGTAAGTCCTCTGAAGAGGGCTTATGTCCCAGCTCTCTTGACTGCTAGCTGCTGGTGTTCCTGGGTTTCAAGGCCGTCATCATAGCAGTGATGGGACTTCAACCCCCACCTCTCCCTGAATCATGTCCCGATTGCAGTCCATTAGTCTGCACTCACTGTAGGCAGGTCTTTTGGCTTTGGGGAAGGATCTGACTTGCAGTTTTCTGAATTTAGTGTCGGGAGACTTGTCAGCCCCTACTGCGTGTGATTCTTGAATCTGATAACCATCCTGAAGGGTTCTGATATGTAGGAAGTTATATTCAAGTACAAAATCCTCTCTTAAATCCGTATATTCCTTAGTGTATGTATTTTTTTTTCTTTTACAGGTAATTATAAATAGCACAATCACACCTAACATGACCTTTACTAAAACATCACAGAAGTTTGGTCAGTGGGCAGATAGCAGAGCAAACACTGTGTTTGGCCTGGGATTTTCTTCTGAACAGCAGCTGTCAAAGGTAATTGAGTTTAAATTACTTCTCTCCCCCTCCCCTGTTGCTCTTTTTTCTTGTAGCAAAATCTGCAATAATCTCAGTTAAAAGGACAAACAGAAGGATCTAGTGGGAGTGCGATATATATATGGAACTGTTTCCATTAAAAAACATCTTGTCTAAGAGATTAATCACCTGCACAGAAGCAATGAGTGGGCCAGAGTTTGTGGGAGGTGTTAACATTCAACCTGAAAGCTCCACCTTCTTTAATCTGATCACATGGGGACTGACTGACTTGCTATGCCTTCCTTGAACATATGAGAGATTCTCTACACTGAGTCAGGCCATTGGTCTATCTTGCTCAGTACTGTTTCTTCAGATCAGCAGAGACTCTCCAGGTTCTTGCAGAGAGAGACTGTCCTTTCTGCTGGAGCTTCCAGGGACTGAATATGTGCAAAGCATCTACTCTGCCACTCAGCTACTGTCTGTCCTGAGGCAGTATTATGATCACCATGTTGCTGATGGGGGGCTGAGGCAGAGAGAGGGAGAATGGTACCAAAGGCCGCTGGACAGATTCGTAGCAGAGATCTGAGCAAGAGCTTCCTCATTCACAGTGCTATGGTAGGTCTCATAGGTGTTAACACTAAAGAAGAGGCTTAACCATACTGTTGAGGCCTGAAGTTGCAGCCTCTTCTTTAGTGTTAAGTGCGTGGACTCTAATCTGGGAGAACCGGGTTTGATTCCCCACTCCTCCACTTGCACCTGCTGGATGACCTTGGGCAAGCCATAGTTCTGGCAGAACTGTTCTTGAAAAAAGAGCCGTTCCTGTCAAAGCTCTCTCAGCCCCACCTACCTCACAGGGTGTCTGTTGTGGGGCTGGGAGTAGGTAGGGAAAGGCGTTTGTAAGCCGCTCTGAGACTCCCTTGGGTAGTGAAGGGCGGGGTATAAATCCAATCTCTTCTCTTCTTCTGCTCCAGCACAATGGTTGTGTGAGCATGTGCAAGAATGTTATACTTTTGGGCTGCTGTAACTGAACTCGGAGCAAAG
>NW_015172046.1:286934-289141 GCF_001447785.1 Gekko japonicus | reverse complement strand
CCCATGTTGCTTTGAAACTGTTCCCTCTGCAACTGTTAAGGTCTTCTCCTCCCTCTCTTAGCGCAACTGCTGAGCTGAGAGAATAACTCTTAAAGTTTCAGCATAAGAACATAACAAGAGACAGCAGTCCATGTAATCCAGCATCCTATCTCATGCAGTGGCCAACCAGCTGTCAACAAACAGGACATAGAGACTGAGGCCTTCCCTTGATGTTGCCTCCTGGCACTGGAACCCAGAGGTTTACTGCCTCTGAATGTGAAGGTTCCCTCTAGTCACCATGGTGAGTAGCCACGGATAGGCCCATCCACCATGAATCTGTCTGGTACCTTTCAAATTGCGTTGCCATTCCACCAAGGCAGCACCCAGAAGTGTAGCCCTCTTTCAGGATACCTGAAGTCCTGCCTCCAGTGTGCACTGGTATTTATTTATATCCCACTTTCTTCCCAACTGCTTTGAATATTGTCCTCTCCATATTTTCACAACCCCCCCCCCAAACTGGTCCTGCAATGGCCGATGAGGCACAAGTGCAAATGGAAAGCCCGCTGGATTCACGTCCACGGGTGGCTTGGCTGAGGGAGTGGCTCTGCAAGGACTTAGCAACCCGCCGCCAAGACACGTGGTGGCAGGGAAGGCAGGTGCTGAGCCCTGAGTACTAACAGGAGCAGCATGGCCGGAGGACTATATAGCTCCCGCTCAGGAGTGGGTTCTCCATGGAAGCAATGAGTCACATCCATGCTGATCTCGCATCCACCCTTGTCTCCTGCTCTCTGACCTCGTTCCTGTTCAGATTTCTGGCTTCCTGATCTTCTGCTTCGAATGACCTCTCTCTCAGACTCTCGACTCGGCTCATGTTCTGTCTTTCCTGGCTTCCTGACCCCTGCTTCAGACGACCACTCTCTCAGACTTGCAACTTGGCTCCTGTTCTGTCTCTCCTGACTATGACCGCCAGACAGGACCTGACTCCTGCCTCTCAGCCCAACCCATGACACACTACTTGCTATATCACACTGGCTGTCATGTGGGGGGCCACGTCAGCAGGATATAATGACACAGAGTCCATCATTTTCTCCAGGGGAACTGATCTCTGCCATATGGAAAGCAGTTGTAATTCTGAGTGATCTCCAGCCCTCGCCTGGAGAATGGCAACTATGGTTCCCAGGAGGAAATGACTGGGAAATGAAAGGTAAGACCTGGCAACCCTAGCTGAGACCCTTCCTGGATAGAACAGATCTGAACCCCTCTTCAAATCCCACCCTCTCCAGGTTCCACCCCTCAAATCTCCAGGAATTTCCTGACCTGGAGGTGGCAATCCTTTCTCCTTCCCAGTCAACCATCAGTGTACTATTATCTGCCCCTCTGACTTCAGCTTTCCATCTCTCCTTCCCACCTGCAGCCTCTATCTAGGAAAAGTACAGTCTTTCTCTGCAGTGGAGACCCAAGCAGGAGGGAAGCAACCTCGGGAGAGTTCCCTCCTCCTTTTTATCTGCACAACAACCCCGTGAGGTTGGTTAGGCTGAAATATGTGACTGGTCCAAAATCACGCAGTCAGCTTCCATTGCAAGATGGGGATCTGAACCTGGGTCTTGCAGACCCTACTTTGAAGTTGTAACTGCTGTCCCTCACTGGCTTTTATAGGGTGGCTGCTGATGAACGGTAGCAAGCAGCCGAGGCTAGGTGAATCCTGCAAATCAGGGGGGACCTGGCAACCCTAGACTACTGCCATGCCTAGAGTTGCCAACCTCCAAATGGGACCTGGAGACCCCCCAGAATTACAACTGGACTCTAGACAGAAGAGGTCTGTCTCCCTGAAGAAAATGGCTGCTTTGGAGGGTGGACTCTGTGGCATTATACCCAGCTGAGACCTCTCCCTTCTCAAACCCAGCCCTCCTTAGAGTCCACCACAAAATCTCTAGAAATCCCCCAGCCTGGCACTGGCAACTCTTGTTAGGCCTGGCCCCAAGGCTCCCTCCCTGAAAGGCCAAAGGAGGCCTGGAAAGGGCCCTTCTCCCACCCTTTTACTGACAAAGCCAGTTAGAAGCCCCCCCTCGAATATGCTAATCTCTCACTATTGATGTCTGGAGTTAGATCCCTGCAGAGGCCATTTCAAAAGGTTTTTGGGGGAATTTAGCCATCCCTGAAGGGATTTTTTTAGTTTTTTGGATTTTTCTACAAATCCAGGGAGTCTACTGATTATGTAGGAAAAGCTG
>NW_015172046.1:279937-286225 GCF_001447785.1 Gekko japonicus | reverse complement strand
TACCCTTCCCTTTTTTTCTTTTAAGCGAAATACCTCCCCTTTTTAGGGGAGCTAATAAAACCTTTATTAAAAAAAAAAGAAAGGTAGAAAGTTTGCATTTGGCATGCTTTTGAACAATTAATGTGATTTTTGCTGTTGTATGCATGCTGATAATTTGTCTAACCTTGGCTCATACTTTGTAAGTTTGAGAGCAACACATGCAGCACTCAGGTCATCTGTTAGTCTGTTTCTGGTGTCAGATTTGATATAATTCAAAGCTGAAAACAGCTGCTCACAAGCATAAGATGATCCAAACAAAGTAAGGAAAATAATCCTTCTATCTTCTCAAGTGTTTCACACAGGTCATAGAATTTATTTTTCCAGATAGCGCTTTTTTGAAATTCTAATAGCAACATTTCCACATTTCCTAAATCTAACCAGTGTAAGCAGGAAAGCTCAAGTCTAGAGCCTTAATGGAGGCCATTATTCAGGAGCAGCTTGTCCCACCAGGAAGAGGCCAGGAAGCGGTCTGGGGAAGGAGGTCCCGCCGAGGGGATGTACTAAAAGGAAGGACAGGATTGCCCATTGGAAACAATGGGAAACACTTGAACGCTCATTGGAAATAATGGGAGCCAGGAATGACTTGCATGGGTTCCATTGAAATACATTACAGTACAAGTAGAGTTGCAATAAAAATGCGGAATGGATTTTCCATTAGAGTCTCTGGGCCCAAATAGACTACTCTGGGAATGGAATGAGAGACCATGGAGTGGAATGAGATGGAGCTGATCTGGTGATAGCTACACACATTCAAGAAATATTTAAATGTAAAGTATTTCACTTTACAGTTTGCAAATCCAGTTGCACAGAACTTTCTCTACACCCAGGGTCTCTCCTTCCACACTGGGGCCTGTTATTCCAGGTCCATAAGCCTCTTGCTACTTCCAGGGACTGTCAATTTACCTTGGAGCCTGTTATTCCATTCCCAGAATACTCCCAGGAGCTGTCATTCCACTTACTGGTATTCCATTCCAGTTCCAGAACACTCCTGCCATATCTAGGGGCTATCATTTGACTCTGGGGCTTGTAATTGCGGTCCCAGAATATCCCTGTTACTTGCAGGGACTATCATTCCACTTAGTGATCTCCCATTCCAGTCTTGGATCTTTTTACAACATTGAACAACAATCAAGTCACCAGGTTTCTAACCAGCTTCTACAATCCCAAGGCAGAGGGTGAGGATTCACACACTTGTCGTTGACCCAGTGGTCTGCTGTACGCCTTCCCTCCAACCACGCTGATCAACAAAGGCATGAACAAAGTGTCAAAAGAGGCAACAGAGGTGATTTTCATAACTCCCTTGTGGCACAGAAGTTTTTTAGGCCTCAGAACTAGTGAAGATGTCAATATATCCACCATGGAGACTGCAAAGCAGATGGGTTCTCCTTGTACAAGAATCAATTTGCCACCCAGACCCTATTTGACTCCAGCTGACAGCTTAGAGATTGAATGGGCGGATTTAGAAGGACTGGCCCTTCCAAGTTAAGTAGTTGATATCATGGTGCAGTCCAGAAAACCTGCTTCCAGTCATCTCCATAGTCATATGTGGCTGATGTTCAGAAGTGGGCCAGTACTGAAAAAGCAGGATCCACTGAAACCTACTTACAAAGACATCATTCCCTTTCTATACGAAGGTTGGAATCAGGTTCTAAGACCAGACACCTGGGGAGGTCCTCTGTGAGTTTGATGCGTCTAGCTTGCGGGTTCCCCCTTTGCACACTGGACCCTAGGGAGGGAGCCATGTGTCCGAAAAGCGTGTGAAGTGCAAGGCCTGGGACCTTCAAAGGATGTTACAGCCCACTCCACCAGATCTTCACTGACTCTAGTGGCTATAGTGGAAGACATCCACAGAGCTGCAACCTGGTCCACCTTTTATACCTGTGTGAGACACTATAGGTTGGACCAGGGAAAATCTGTGGAAGCTTCATCTGGTAGGAGGGTGTGCAGCACAGTGGTGAAACAGAATAAAAATAAAAATAAGGATCCCACCCAGGTTGTAGTTTGGGCATATAGCGGGGAGGGGAGGTGAGAAAGGGGAGGGTGCCAAGTTGGTGGCAGTTGGACGCCCCCTCCACAGGTCACAAGTGACGTTAACCACAATTAAGCAAAAAATGCGGGTTCTGGTTGTAGATGCAGAATGCATACACAAAAATAAACTGGAGAAAAAAGAATAGTGCATAGGGCAGGGGCACACAATATGAAGTTAACCTTAAAGGCTCGACTGCTCAGATTCTCCAGAGTAAGCTACAGTGAGCTGTTAGTGCAGAAAGGGCCACAGTCTCTAGGTTAAAAGGTCTCAAAATCTGCCATTGCCTTACGGATGAAGCCATGTGTCCGAAAAGCATGTGAAGTGCAAGGCCTGGGACCTTCAAAGGATGTTACAGCCCACTCCACCAGATCTTCACTGACTCTAGTGGCTCTAGTGGAAGACATCCACAGAGCTGCAACCTGGTCCACCTTTTATACCTGTGTGAGACACTATAGGTTGGACCAGGGAAAATCTGCGGAAGCTTCATCTGGTAGGAGGGTGTGCAGCACAGTGGTGAAACAGAATAAAAATAAAAATAAGGATCCCACCCAGGTTGTAGTTTGGGCATATAACCAATTTGGGTGACTTCTGCCTCTGAAGGCTCCACTGCTGGACCTCCTGATGGTCCCTGGTATTTCTGGCCACTGTGTGACAGAGTGTTGGACTGGATGGGCCATTGGCCTGATCCCACATTGGCTTCTCTTATGTTCTTATGTTCTTAAATATTGGCACTTCCCTGAAGGTTTCTTCTATTCAGTGGGGTGAAGTCATCCACACCCCAGTGGACAAAAAAAAATTAGTCAGAAGGCATACAGTGAGCTGTTAGTGCAGAAAGGGCCACAGTCTCTAGGTTAAAAGGTCTCAAAATCTGCCATTGCCTTACGGATGAAGCCATGTGTCCGAAAAGCATGTGAAGTGCAAGGCCTGGGACCTTCAAAGGATGTTACAGCCCACTCCACCAGATCTTCACTGACTCTAGTGGCTCTAGTGGAAGACATCCACGGAGCTGCAACCTGGTCCACCTTTTATACCTGTGTGAGACACTATAGGTTGGACCAGGGAAAATCTGTGGAAGCTTCATCTGGTAGGAGGGTGTGCAGCACAGTGGTGAAACAGAATAAAAATAAAAATAAGGATCCCACCCAGGTTGTAGTTTGGGCATATAACCAATTTGGGTGACTTCTGCCTCTGAAGGCTCCACTGCTGGACCTCCTGATGGTCCCTGGTATTTCTGGCCACTGTGTGACAGAGTGTTGGACTGGATGGGCCATTGGCCTGATCCCACATTGGCTTCTCTTATGTTCTTATGTTCTTAAATATTGGCACTTCCCTGAAGGTTTCTTCTATTCAGTGGGGTGAAGTCATCCACACCCCAGTGGACAAAAAAAAATTAGTCAGAAGGCATATGGAGCTGGGCTATACTAAGACTGGAGGGTCAGCCTCGCTCTGAGCCAATACACTCTACACAAATTTGCATAGCCTTGCGTGGAGTGAGAGGAGGCGTGACCTAACCAGTTTGGGTGACTTCCCCCACTGAGGAGAAGAAACCTTCAGGTAAGCTCCAATGTTTTGTTCTCCTCAAAGCAGCCATCACTTTCCCTTCCTCCATTTTATTCTCAAAAAACCCTGCATGGTGGATTAGGCTGAGAGGGTGGGACCAGCACACAGTCACCCCCACAACCCCTAAATGACGTATTTTGAACAATGAAGAGCCCCATCCCTGAAAGAGGCCTTCTGTTGATCCCTTCAGCAGAGCCTAGAGTTGCTCTTCCTTGTTGCCCCAAACACTCCCTGCTAGCAGCCAGGCAGGCAACCAGCCAAGCCTCCGTTTCTCTCTGTTAAGTCTCAGTTTGCCATTTGGGAATAACAGAATTACAGCCGTAATGATGCACCAGTCCCCAGGAATGGGAGAGAGGAAATGTAGTTGTGGCAATAACAGTTAATTGGCCCTACTGCTATGCATGAATGTGCCTGAGCATGATTTCAGTGACGCTCAAAGCTTTTGCAAACACTTTCCCATAGAGGCTCCTCTCTTGAGAAGCCATTGCCTTGCCTAACTGATCTGTATCATTAATTGCCTGCACAAAGCAGGAATCATGAAAATTTCATGCAGGCTAAATGTCAAGATCTATAAAAGGAGTCACTGTTTAGAACAAACTTTTATAAGAGGCAAGGAGGAAATGCAAGTCTGTCTCAGTGTGCAGTGACTAGAGGGGGGTGGCAGGGAGGGCAGAGCAGGGGTGTGAAACGCTGACGCTGTAAATGCAAGGCTGCCTGCATTAGGAGTGCATCCACAGATTCAGATGACCTTCAGATAACTCCTTGAGTGGCTGCCATGGGTAGAGCTGGTGGATTTCAGTGGAGCAATAATACAGCATTTGCATGTTTGTGCTGCTCTGTATCCTGAAATAAATTCCTAAGACTTGATATCAACAAATCCATTATTCTAATGAAGGTTGGGGCCATAGAGGTTGACAGTCAAAATTACATTCACGGCCAGTTGCGGAAACTTGCTAGAACTGTTTTCAGAAACGTGTGCTCAAATGAATATCTGCAATTACTTATTGCTTTCACCTTAGCACAGTCATTTGCATTGGGGGGAAGTGTGGAAGGGTGAAGGTGATGAATGGAGGAACTTTTTGGCAAGACTTTCAACTTCATTTGAAATGGAAAAGTTATTTCCCTCCCTTTTGACTCTGAAATGCTTAGAACTCATCAGATGCAAAGCAATTGTAGGAGAAGGAGGGAGTATCTCCTGGGAGGGGTGGTAGCTTAGTGCTAGAGCGAAGGTTATGTTAGCCAAATTGCTCTATTATTTAATAAAGATGGGGAATTATAATTATTAATATGCAATTGGCTTAACTATAGGATCAGACCTGTATATACCAGAGTCAGAATTCCCAAGAACCCAGGAATAGACAAAGAGACTGGGTGGCTAAAATAAGGATTTCTTTACTAATATTCTCAAGCACACAAACAATAATTAAATATTCATGCACACAATACAGACTTAAGGAAGCAGAGGTGATTGATAGCTAATGGAGGGGTGATACTACCTGTCCAGATGTGCAGAGGTCCATGAAGAAGGATGGTGGCCTAAAACCAAGAGGGTTTCAGGGGTGGCCTGCCAGATGGCATCATGGCAGAAAACACACGGTCTGAGGCTATGTTTACGCTGGGATATACCCATTGAAAGACAGTGCAGACCAATGGGCGGTCCTGGGGGCTGGTCTCAGGTGAGAACAATAGCTTACCTGGGCCAATAATGAGGCCCAGGGGTGTGTGGCATCAGGATGGGCAAGGCCTAGATGTGACCAATGAGCTTCCAGAGAGGCAGAGTCTGGATTTAACAATAGAAGCCAAGTGTTGGGTGGCTAGTTCTGGCCAGGGTAAACAAAAGGTGGAAGACGTCCCTGATTAGCATCAGGAAGGATCGTTAATAATTTGAATGCTTGATTGGTTTATCCCGGTATCTTGAGGGACAGAGCAGAAAAGACAAGTATTCAGACAAAGAATTACTGGAGACAGAGTTATTTGCCAAGCAACTTTTGAATAGACTTTAGAAATGTAGATACTTTACCTGCTAGAACTCATTGTCATTCCATAAGCACAGGGGTCTTTTGGGGCCGGAGCACGCTGGAGCACCGCTCCGGCAGCCCAGGAGCCCACACTAATGGCGGCGGCAGCAGCAGCAAGTCCCGCCCCTAGCTCCCTGCACCAAAAGCACTGTGGCTCGGGGGAGGCCGGAGAGCCCTGCCGCCGCATCCCCTGGGCCCGCGCAGGAGTGCTGTGGCTCGGGGGACACCAGGAACCCCCCGCCGCCGCATCCCCTGGGCCCACGCAGGAGTGCTGCGTCTCGGGGGAGGCCAGAGAACCTCATTGCCACATCCCTCGGGCCCGCGCAGGAGTGCTGCTGCTCGGGGGAGGCCGGAGAACCATGCCGCTGCATCCGCCCGGCCCGCGCAGGAGCGCTGCGGCTTGGGGGATGCCAGGAGAGCCCTGCCGCCACATCTCCTGGGCCCACGCAGGAGTGCTGTGGCTTGGGGGAGGCCAGAGAGCCCTGCCACCACATCCCCCGGGCCCACGCAGGAGTGCTGCTGCTCGGGGGAGGCCGGAGAACCCTGCCACTATGTTCCCCAGGCCCACGCAGGAGCGCTGCGGCACAGGGGAGGGCAGAGAGCCCTGCCACTGCGTCCCTCGGGCCCACGCAGGAGCGTTGC
>NW_015172046.1:274392-279753 GCF_001447785.1 Gekko japonicus | reverse complement strand
TCCCTTCTCTTCCTTCCTTCCTCTCTTTTCTTCCTTTCTTTCTTTCTTTCCCTTCTCTTCCTTCCTTCCTCTCTTTTCCTTCTTCCTTTCTCTCTTTCTTTCTTTCCCGCCTTCTTCTCTTCTCTTTTTTCCTCCTTTCTGTTTCCCTTCTTCTTTCCCTCCTTCTTTCCTTCTCTTTCTTTCCCTCTTTCCTTCCTTCTTTCCTTCTTTCCTTCTCTCTACTCTCTCTCTTTCCTTCCCTCTTTCCTCCTTCTGTGGCCCAACTCTAGTGAGAAGGGGTTTAAACTTTAAACCCCTTCTCTCTTCACTCCCCCCCCCCCACAGGCCAGCTGGGGAAGGGAAGGGGAGGCTTTTGAAGATGCCACCCCCCCTTTTGCTTCCCCTTCTGACACCACTTCCGATGATGTCAGGGGGCGTTGCATATGCTAATAGCCTAGTAGCTCATTAGCATACCATATGCTAATGAGCTCCTACAGCTCTTTTTCTACGAAAAGACCCCTGCATAGCGTAATCTTTGCTGGGTGGAGGGGGAAGACTGGAGGGTTGCTCTGAGGTCGCCTGTCATATGAAAATGGGAGACCTCTTTTTCAGAGCTGAAGCTAGCTCTGTGTTTCAGAACCAGGAGTGCCTTCCTTGGCCTGAGATTTGTGGGTCTCTGGGTCAGGTTAGAAGTGGGGTGCCCTTGCTATGGGGCTACCCAAGAGTAAAAGGCAGTGCCTCTGGCAACAGTTACCAGTCTCCAGTGGGGCCTGGAGGTCTCCCAGGATTACAGCTGATCCCGCACTACGGAGATCCGTTCCCCTGAAATAAATGGCTGCTTTGGAGAGTGAACTCTGTGGCACTCAGAAGTCTCTGTGGCACCCACAGAAGTCCCTCCCCTTCCCAAATATCTGGGGATTTTCCAACGTGGAGTTGGCAATTCCTGATAGAGCACCCACTTTGCATGTGGTTTAGTCTATAATATCTCCTATTCCAGGATCTTTGTTGGCAGATATAGGAGAGGCTCCTGTCTGCTTGAGTCTCTAGAGAGTCACTGCTTGTCACAGTAGCCACAGTATGAGCAATGTGGACCAGTGTCCAGCTTGATGTAAGGAATCATCATATGTTTACATATATGTTTTGGCACAAGTAGAGTTCTGATTCAAGGGTTGAGTTTCCAGGGGCAAATCCAGCCTGGTACAGTTACTCTCTCTTTTTTGTTTATATGCAGATATGGACACTTCTTGTGAAAAAATCTATCAATAAATACAGTGAGATTTCCGATAGTTTGATGCCATTTTTACTATTTGCAAAGAGTGCTCTTTCTCTCCACAAATACTCCAATTCCTGATTATTTTGGACCCCCCTAAGGATACCAAAAGCTCTTTACTCTTTCTATGCTTTAAGAATCATGTAGGTTAATTTAAGCTGGAGTAAGCTATTCGTTTGGGGCCAAGCGAATGTCATGCTTTGCATGTGCATGTTCAGTTTGCAGAGAAATTTCAAGAAGTCAAAGAAGCAGCCAGGCTAGCCCGAGACAGATCGCAAGAAAAAGCTGAGACCTCCAGCAACCATTCCCAGGTAACGGATATATCCCAAGTCCTTGTTTAAATTGCTGTTATCAGATCTGCAACTTTTATTTTATCAACCAACAAGCTTAAAACACTGAAAATACTATTCAAGATTAATTTTCTTTGAGAGTTAGTAGAGGCATTCATAAACATTGTCGTTTAATTTTTTTTGTGTGCATTCTTTTTTAATTTGAATTGATGTTTAGCATTTCTTATACATTCATAATCCTTTTCATCAAATTACATAATATATCCAAACATCAAATACACCCGTTTCCCTCCCCCTCCCCCTAGCGACCAGACAAAAAAGATCTTATTATTATATCTGTAACCATGAGCACACCCAATGAGTTTTATGAATATATCATTATTGGCCACCCCTTCTCTTACCCATCTTATATACACAAACCATTTCTTCCTTATTTCCGATGCCTTATCTTCCCATGTCTTTTCCTGTTTTGTTATCAATAAAATATCCGATTAAATCCATTCATAAAGGTCTCGGTTCCAACTTTCCAACGCCCATTTTAAAGCATCTTTCCATCCATATGCTGTTACTGCATGAGCAGCTAGTAACATAGCTTTAAATACATCCTTTTTAGTTTTATCTACTTTATTGTTTCCCAGCAGTCCCATAAATAACACTTTCTCATTCAACTCAATCTTAACACTACATAAATTATCCACCTTTTCCAGGATCAAATTCCAAAATTCCATTACCTTAGGACATTCCCACCAAAGATGTGCCTTTTTACAATGCCAACACTCTGATTTCATTCCCTTAATCATATACAATAATTGAGCAGGTGTCCTATACTATTTTAAGATTAATTTCATTTCCAATTCTTTAAATTTTTCCATTTTTATTTCCAGTATTCTTTTCATTAGTCTATTTACCTCCTGTACTGATAGGTTCACCTCCTTCTCCCATTTAGTTTGGATTGTCCTGTACAATAATCTATACACTTTCTTTGCAATCCCCTTCTTATTGTCATCTTTAGGACTATAGAGATTTTCGAAGGGGTTATCCTCCTTATTTACTACATCAGAGTATGTCTTTTGTCTCAAAACAATATATAATCCCATGATCCTTAACCAATACTGTCCTGTTACTTTCTCTTGTACTTCTTGAATTGGGATCAAATTTCCTTGTGAATTATACATATCTTTCAGCCTAAAAAAGCCTTTTTTCTCTAACTCCTTCCAAAAAGTTATCTCAAAATTTTTAAATTCTTGACTTAAAGATACAAGCGGCGCCCATTTTGAAGGCATTGGTATCCAAAAAGCTTGTTTCTTTTCCAAGATCCTTAATGCTGTCTGTCTTGGGCCTATCGTATTTTCAATTTCATTATTAATATTTTGTGTAAATATTCCATATCTCCCTACTCCTTCGTTTATAGTATCTTCCCATCTATAGTATCTCCACAAATACTATTCAAGATTAATTTTGTATGAGAGTTAGTAAATAAACATTCTCTTTTAAATTTGTGACTTCTCTTTGAGAGACTACTTGTATGGTGTGTGGTAGCGCAAAACTTCTGTGGGTATGTATGCTGCTAGAATATAACCACAGCAGATGTGAACAGTAAAAACTGCTCCAGAATTGTACTACTTCAGATTGTAGATGGGAAGAATCAAATGTCTGAATACTTCCCAGCCACTTTAAAAAACCCACCTACATAGAAAGTGACTACATCATGGTGAAGAGTTATTGCCTCCCTTTCTCCATAGCATGTTCATTTTATCTCTGCAGGATTTTTTTTAAATGGGAAGGTATTCAAAGTGAAGTTGAAACAGTTTCACCACAGGGATTGGTTCTCTGTGTAGGCCAGTCTTTGAGCTACAAGAACAGTTACTGAAGATTAGGAGGTCCTGTTTCTTGGTCAAATAGATTGTGTCAGACAAGTTGGTGTTTTGCAGCATGCCAAAAAGCGTCAAGAGTGGCTTTCAGTCATACTTATTTTTCCTTTGGGCTTCTTGAATCCTCCTTGTTCTATGATGTGTGTTGTGCAGGAATCTGGCCGTGAAACTCCATGTTCTACTCGGGCATCCAGTGTGAATGGGACAGATGACGAGAAGGCATCACACAGCACTCCTTCAGACGCACAACTGAAAACAGAGAATGACAAACTGAAACTTGCACTTGCCCAAAGGTGAAGCTGGGTGGTGGGGCTGCTCTGTTACATGGCAGTTGGCACAATTCTTAATCCAACCCTGTTAGTCCAGGTTTAGGTTTATTTAAAACCTGCTTTCCCCTTATTTTACTTATAGCGTGGTAATAACTGAGGGTTCATTGTTGAAATTGTTTGCTGAAAATGTCCATCCATTACATATTTTAGGCAACATTATTTCCCTTCTTGTTTGTTGAAGGGCATTGTACAGAAGAATCACAGTCAAGCTAGTGTTGAAATTGTGTGTGTGTTCCCCCCCCCCCAGTTCCTCCAGTGTAAAGAAATGGGAAACAGAACTGCAGACTCTTCGGGAGAGCAACGCCCGGCTGACTTCCGCACTGCAGGAATCTTCTGCCAGCGTAGAGCACTGGAAGACCCAGTTTTCCATTTGCAAAGAAGAGAATGATCAGCTTCGGAGCAAGGTATCAGATGCAGCAAATGAAAGTCTCAGTGAATTGCTGTCCTCCTGGGTCCAAACTTTTATTAGTAAGAAAATATGTCCCTTGTTAACTGTGACTATTGGCTGGATTTCTGAGTTCCAAGCAAGAGAGTGCCATGGGGGGAAGTGGTGGTGCTTACATCACCCCAGCTATTTCCAAGAAGCAACTGGGAAGTCAAAGGGAAAAGTTGTTGCTGAAAATGATATGATGGAGAGAACAAGCCAAGTGGAGCGGACCCTGCAGCACTGCTAACCAGTGCTGCAGGGATCACTGACTTCAGTGGGGTGTTGGAGAGATAACGAATGGACGGACCAGAAGTTTCTTACTTTGTGCACTGTCAACACAGTGCACGCACTCTCTCCCTCTACACACATGCACACACATATACACACATATGTATGTGTGTGTATTTTTCCTATATATACCAAGAACATTTTAGGGGAAAGATAAAAACCTTACCATCAGATCACCAACAACAACCTGAGAAATTAATGGCTGTTTACTCACAATGAATTCTGGGAAAAGGTTGCCTTCTGCTCACACATGCTTGTCTGTGTACTGCCACTTTGACCTCCCCCAGTCCTGTGTCCTGGATAAAGGCAGGGTCGGTTTGAGGCCCCATCGTCGTATGTTGCTGCGGCAGTACAGGAACAATTTTCTGGTAGTTGAATGCAGGAGCCAAGGGCAAATATCCTCCTCCCTGGTGGCTTCATATTCATGCGATGGAGAAAATTGATCCTTGAACCCAAAGGGAGGGAGCAGGAAAAACCATTTCTTGAACATCCATTGTGATCCATTTAATGCATCTTTATTCTACCATGATTATTGTAATTCCTGTAAGCACTTCCCCCTGCGTATCAACCAAATTGCTGCTCAGCAGACCCTAAACTGGGATTACCTTCGGGTGTGATAATGTCATAAAAGATAGAGAGTACAAATCAGATTACAGTCTCACCTGCCCAATACCAAGCAAAGTGTCTCTCTTCCCCATTGATCCGCTGTACG
Source organism: Gekko japonicus (assembly GCF_001447785.1). NCBI lineage: Eukaryota > Metazoa > Chordata > Lepidosauria > Squamata > Gekkonidae > Gekko > Gekko japonicus. The sequence continues at coordinate 274,587 of NW_015172046.1, read as the reverse complement.
TAAACAGCAGGCGCAGGAGAACGGCAGAGAGGTGTAAATTTAGAGCTCTCTCTCTCTGTTTAAACCTGCAATCCAAGAATAGTAGTTTGTACTGTTGCTAAAATAATAAGGTACAATCTATCAAAGGGTTTTAATTGGCCCACACGTTCCTGGCAGAGGTCTGCTGACAGCCGTGGAATTCTGTTTCTGCAAATA
>NW_015172046.1:260231-274333 GCF_001447785.1 Gekko japonicus | reverse complement strand
TGCAGTATTTCCCAGACTTTTCTTGAATTAATATTAAGGGTACACTGTAATCTTATACCTCAAAAGGATTATATTCTGAGTGTGTTTAGGAGTAAGAATAATGATACACTCCTGTGTATGAATCACGGTTTCCTGACTGGAAAGGAGGCAAACACAGAGCAGGCACTTGTGCAGAGCTGCAACAGGCACCCCCCCCCTGGGTAGGGGATTCTGTTGTGTCTCTGCATCAAGAGTGATCGATCTGAAGCAAGGGCTCAGAAATTTGGCCACTCTCAGCTAAGAGCCTTCAGCACCCTCCAATGTGCTCCCCCCCCCAATTGCTTGTTTCTCCACAGCTTGGGTCCAGTCGCAAAAGTGGGAGGCTGGAGAGGAAAGCATTTGAAGCCGTGGAGCTCAGCAAAAGATGGTCAGGAACAGGAAATGAGTTCATTCCACTCTGAACATTCCTTTTCATGTTAAATAGAAGGCCCTGGGCAGGAACATGCCTTACTTTGCACATGGAGGATGTTGTCTCTAGTTTTGCCTTCAAAGTGTGTGTATTTCTAAGTAGCACAAACTGTTGCTGAAGACATTACAACCCACCTTTCCTTCAAGAGTCATTGGCCAGTATGCAGTTTTCCCCCAGCCCCTTCACTGAGAGCCAGGGTAGGGTAGTGGTTAGACTAGGACTGGGTGACCCAGGGTCAAATTCCCACTATGCTCACTGGGTGGCCTTGGGCCAGTCACACATTCTCAGCCTCGGCTACCTCACAGGACTTTTGTGGGAATAAAATGGAGAATGTTGGAAGCCACTTTGAGTCCCCATTGGAGAGGGAAGTGGGGTATAACTGAAGTAAGTACATAAGTAAATGTGTACGTTGCGGGTCTGTATGAAATAACTGCTAGAGTGTTGGAGACCTGGGTTCAAATCCCCACTTGCTGTTCTTTTTCCCTTTACTCACATAAGAATTTAAACTCAGGTCTTCTTTTTAATCCACTGGCCACTACACAGCACTGGATCTTAGGCTAGTTTACGTGTTACAAAGTCAATATGGCAGATATGTGGCCAACAGGAAGACCCTGAATTTGATTTGTGCCAGGAAGAGAAGAAGAAGAAGAGATTGGATTTATTCCCCGCCCTTCACTCAGAGTCTCAGAGTGACTTACAAACTCCTTTCCCTTCCCCTCTCCACAACAGACACCCTGTGAGGTAGGTGGGGCTGAGAGAGCTCTGAGAGAATTGCCCTTTCAGGGACAGCTGTGGTCATCCAGCAGCTGCATGTGGAGCAGTGGGGAATCAAACCCGGTTCTCCCAGATTAGAGTCCATGCACTTAACCACTACACCAAACTGGCTTGCCAAACCTCCAGGTGTGCAGGGGGCACAATCCAGACCAGGACTCTAACGAGAAGGGGCCCCAAGCTCCCCCCACCATGCCCCCCCCAACCTGACTGTGGAACTGTTTTGGGTGAGCTTGGGCCAGTCACTTTTTCTCAGCCTAACCTACCTTGCAGAGTTGTGCAAGCGAAAGGAAGACCCCTTGTGAAACAGTGGCTGAGCAAAAGTGAGTGATTGGCCCAACTGGTTCATGGCTCAGTGGGGATTTAAGCCCTGGGACTGGCTACCCCACACTAGCTTCATATGGGGTGAGAGCATAGAGCTTCTTATCCCATCATCATGCCAGTTCCCTGCTTGGTAGATAAAGGTCATTGGCACTGTAGCCCTTTATGGGGCACCAAAGGAAACTCAGCCACTTTAGCCCAGTTCCCTCTGATTAGGAAGCATTGGGGGAGGGGGATTCCAGGGCTTAAACAAAGAATTTGGCAGATTCTGATGTATGTGTTTAAAGTAAAGCGCTAGTAACTCTAAAGCAGGGGTGTCAAACATATGGCCCATGGGCCAGAACCAGCAACTGATTACCTTTACTGCCAGATGACAGAGGCTGTGCATGATGTCCCTATATACTGTCCTAGTGCTAATGTATAACAGGCAGTGGAAGTGAGAGGATGAGCATCAGGGAGATACTTCAAGGAAGTACCATAAGAGTGTTAATGTTTTAAGCATGTTTGTATTTTGAGTAAAAAATAATATCATTAAATGAGTTTGCCTGTGTCCTTTATAAAGTTTCTATCGCCTGTACCTGACATTATATTTTATGGCACACATGGCCCAGCCCGACAAAGTGACATTTATGTCAGATCCAACCCTCATAACAAATGAGTTTGACACCTCTGCTCTAAAGACTGGCTGTCCAATAGAATGAGAACTTAGACCGGCTATGCTTTTGTTTTTCTTTTTGAAGATTGAGGAGCTGGAAGAGCAATGCAATGAGATAGATAAGGAGAGAGAGCGAAATGTGCAGCTCAGCAGACGTCTCCAAGAGCTGGAAGCAGAACTTCAAGACAAGGAGCTGGTATGTAAAATGAAAGCCTGATTGTGAAATGATTCTAAAGTGACAGACTTGTGCTCAGCATCTTTGGAGAACTAGCGGCCTTCTCTACTACTAATATTAATACAGGTTGCCCAAACAGATCAGTAGGCTTCTGACACTTAATTTGATTAATGTGCCTGAATAATTTTTGCAAACAATCAGTGCTGTTAGACATCCGTGCTCTGTGCTTTTAATCTGAGCTGCGATCCATTTTTTAAAAAATGTAGTTAGAGGTTCATCAGAAGGTAGGTAGAATTATTATTTCATTCCCCAAAACAAGTAGGTTAGGTCACGCTGGGGAAATTGACTGGTACCATTGTAGGAAGGGTGAGCTTGGTAGAGAGCTCATGAGATTAGGGTTGGGTCCAGACCAAATCCCCCCATAGCGGAATGGAACTGTCCTGCCTCCCCCCTCCCACTACAGCCCACTGGTCTCCTCGAAATGCTGCTCCCGGCGATAAGGGAATAACATGGGGGGGGGCCTCTACTGCGGGGAGGAAAAATACGTAGAAATTGCCAATTTAGTCGGGGTCCAACTCCATGTCTACCCTAACGGTCTCACTCAGTTTGACTGTAAAGGCTTCCCCTTCAAGAATTCTGTGAACTTAGTTCTGTAAGGGGGATTTAGATAAAAATTATCATGCATTCTTGAGTTCTTGGGGCGCTTTGAGGAAAAACAATATTCTGCTAGTGAGTTACGTGAGAGTTTAGTTTACCTCCATCACACAGTGTATTGAGGGGGAGGGAGATGATAGTGATTCTTTTTTATATTGTTATAGGATGCTTGTAGAGCAGCAAACCGGGTGCATTAGGCCAAGTGTTGCAACAGACAGATTCTTCTCCCTAGTTCTGTGCACAGTTTATACACCCCTCTGGGGAGCTTTTGTGTTCAGTCACCTTGAAGTCCACACTACCGTCTCCTGCTGGGTCTCAGCTCTCTCTGCTTAATAAAAGCTGACACCAACACACAGCCACAGTTTACAAAGCATATTGGGAATGCTTCCCTTCCCCATTCATGCCTCCTGCTTTGACTGGTTCTAGCTAGGAGTGGGAGGGATGTTGAAGAACCATAACCATGGGTTGGATCCAAACTATGGGGTCAGATCCAAAGAAGCCCTTTCACTATTCCTGTGGATCCAGTTCTATGGATTTGGGTCCAGCCCTGTTGTCGTAGCATGAAATATCCTCCTTGTATTGAAATAAGGTAAGGCCGAGGTGCGGCAACTAGAGGCTTGTTTTGGAGCACCTGCTGCATGTCAACAGGAAATTGTCTTCCAGCTGTAGAGCCTCCATTGGGAAGGGATCATGTTTGTGCCCCTCTGGATTTTGCTCTTGAAACTCTTAGGCTGACTTGAGCTGAAGTTAACAGCCCGCATGCAAAGGCTCTTTTCAGGACTGGTATAGCTAATGCTCTTAACAACCCAGACGTGTTAAAAGAGCTTCAAGTCAGTGCGTGGACATAGTTTGAGGTGATGGATTTTCCTGCACCATGATGAATGCCTTTCAGCAGTATGTTTCAAAGAGAACTGTCATGCTTTCTTCCTCGTTTCTTTCACGGGTAATAGCATTTCATAATGAGCTGTATTTTGTAACTTTCAAGACTCCCACTCAGCCAGAAAATGGACTCATGAATATTACAGGCTTCATTTCTGCTCGCTGCAGAGGGCTGCCCCGGCTGGCTTTCAGGCTATGTTCTGACATAAGTGAGCTCCTGATTAGTGCTAAGTAAACCAAACATCCTCTATTCTCGGATCTGAAGACCAGCTCTGCATGGGGTCTGCACATCAGTGCAGGCATCTTTGAAATCCTTGCGCTCTGAAGAGCACTGAAAGGCCAGGGGGTACGGCAGAAGGGCCTGGCCGGTAGTTATTTATTTAGCTCTCTGGGGTGGGCACCTGCCTCACTCCTTCTGGGAGTCTGTTCTGCACAGTGGGGCAGCAGCAGAAAAAATGGGGGTCATAATGGATCTAATTGGCAAGAGCCAGGGCACTGCCTGCCAGGAGACCCTGTTCTGAGGAATGCCCCTGCCGCACAGGCCCATCTCAAGAGGGGGCAGTCCTTCAGGCATGTGGGCCCAGATCATGAAGACCTTTAAAAGTAAATCCCTGCACCTAACAAGTGGCCGATGAAGGGACTTCAGGACTGGCACAATGCTGTTCTGATGGGCAGCCCTTGACGACAAATGAACTGCCATATCTTGCACAAACTGAAGTTTCTGACATAAATCTGAGACCTTTGCATGCAGCAGAGTGATGTGCACCCCACTCTCCCTCAGAGGAACTCCCCTGTCAAGCAGATGGCTGCCACAAGTGGAGGTGAATGTCCTTCCATACACCTTCAGACAGGCGATAAATGCTGCCTGACTAAGGGCCGGTTGACCTATTACAAATCTATGTGGCTGGTTGACCCCTGTGGTCTGGGAGTTCCCAGCTCAGAAGGACTGTTTTGGATTGGGACGGTGTATGAAGAGGGGGAGCTTGTCTCTTCTCCTAAACAGTTATGTCTTTCTAAGCCTGTTGATTTAGAAGGGTGGAACTCTGGTTAGCATGGCACTGTTAGTCTTTGTATTTATTATTTCAGTACATTTTTCCTTGTGTAACATAATTTTGATGTGTAGGTGTAACTGTGTACGTTGATAATCTAATGAAATAAAAACAAGCATTGGTTTCTCGGAACTGGATTATGCTGAGGTATTGATGACACAATCGGGGTGGGGAGGGAGGGAGAAGAGAACGCAGTTGCAAAACAAATAGTTTTCTAATTTAATACATTAACAATTCATATCCTCCAGGAGCACAAACTTTTTTTTCTTGCTTTCTCGTCTCACATAATTGTTCTGTTTAAGTCCCTTTTTAAGGAAGTCTTTGTAAAATAATTTTTTCCTGTGGCTTGTGGTTTGTTTCTGTTTTTTAAATAGATCGCCTCAGTTAAATTATATTACTTCCATATTTTATGTTACTTTCTCTAGGAACTGGAAGATCTTCGGAAACAGAGTGAAGTCATACCACAGCTCATGCAAGAATGTGAATCAGTGTCTCAGAAACTGCAGGTATTTATATCTATCAGACATTTCCAAAATTAATCTCAAAGCCAAGGTATTTAGCTTCAGGGCTGTATCTAGAATGTTTGTGATGAGGAGGTCTAAGGGTATGCTTCCCCATGTAGGGAGAGATTGTCGGTCTTGTTCATTTTTACTTAGTAAAATGCTTATATTCTGCCTTTCGTCATATATAGCAAACCAGGGCAATTTACAGCAATCTCAAACCCTTATCAGTATAAAAGACAGCAGCCTAATAGACTAACCAGTCAATCGGTTAGTTTAAACTAAAAGCGTTTGTAAACAGGACTACTTTACACAGCCTGAAAAAGCCAGAAAGGGATGGTGCTGCCCAGAATTCCACCAGCAGCCAATTCTGTTGTTCTGGAGATGAGAAAGCCCTCAAATAGCCCTCCTGTAGGATGAAAGGATGCCTTGGCATGATTATGGTTCTGGCATACATAGAGGCAGAGGCCTTCAGGTGTCGAGGTCCCAGGCACCTTACCGTTGAGCCCAGAAGCAAATAATCAATGTAATGGCTCCAGGACCAGTGTCATATGATGGCAGGGGCTGGTCTTAGTCAAAAGAGGGGCTGCTGAGTGCTGAATAGTCTGTAGTTTCTGGGCTACCATTAAGGGCAGCCCCACATACAGCACATTGCAGTAATCCAACCCGAAGGCTACCATGTCATTGGTCACCATGGCAGCATTGACTGCGTCTAGAGAGAGAGTCAGGTGTAAGTGGAAGAAGGTGCTTCTCATCCCAGTCTGTTTCTCCATCATCACAGCTGGGTCCACAGCTTTTTACTTGATCAGTCTGTGGTAAAGTTACCCCATCCTGCACCGCTAAATTTGCAGTCCCCTCAGACTAACAGCCTTCCCAACCAGTATCACCTCTGCCTTACTAGATTCTGTTTGTCATCCTCCCCCCTTAGCCATTGGACTGTGGCATCCAGGCAACAGCTTGTGGTAGAGATGGCAGCTTCTAGTTGTTTAGGTAATGACATATAGAGCTGACTGTCATCATCAGCCCTCCATAGAGAGCCAGTTGGGTGTAGTGGTTAATAGCGTGGACTCTAATCTGGGAGAACTGGGTTTGATACCTCACTCCTCCACATGCAGCTGTTGATGTGACCTTGAGTCAGTCACAAGTTCTCTTGGAGCTGTTCTCTCAAGAGCAGTTCTCTCAGCCCCACCTCCTTCACAGGGTGTCTGTTGTGGGGAGGGGAAGGGAAGGAGATTGTAAACCACTCTGAGACTCTGAGTGAAGGGCAGGGTATAAATCCAACTCAACTCCTCCTCATGTTCCAGACAATCTCATTCAAGGATCAGTGCAAATCTTAAATGCAAATTGGTGAATACATCCAAAGTTGTGTAGGAATTAAATGATGTAAGTTTAGTGTAAGCACAAGGGCCAAGGATCCAAGGGCCTGTGCATCTCTGCAGTGCCTTCCAACTCATTGGCTAGAATGCCGGAAACTGGGAGCAAGTTTATTCGTTAATGAGTAGCTAAGCAGGGTGTTGCCCTCTCATCCATTCTTCTCCCCCACCTGTATCTTTGTTAAGTAAAAGGAGAAAGGATTTGACTAAAAGCCTGAACACAGAGGGAGGGGGCCTGGAATTACACCCCAGACAGGGGGACAGGAATCACACCCTTGGCAGCACCGACACCAGGTGTCGTCCACAGGTGCAGAACACACGAGTTGCCTCGAGAGCAGGAGGCCCACATGTGTTTCTCTCAGCAGGACCATTTTTGCTTGACGAGGGCTGTTTCTAGAAGGTCTGTCTGTGCACAAATCAGCCTTCGTGTTCTTGAGTCTAGCATTTCTTTCTTGCTTCACTGGGAGCTGTGCAAACTCCTGCTGGCTTGCCCACCCAACCAATCTGATCTTGAGCCAGGAGTAGTGGGCTTCTTCAAGTTTGCTTAAGCGTTTTGGAAAGGTAGCTGTCTTCCGTCACTGCCTTGCATCGCCTGGTAAATTCCAGTCCATGGATCCGGTGCTGAGGCATCCCTGGCTTTTCACTCCTCAGAATAACAGTTTTGCCAGGCTGTAATCTCAAAGGAAGAATGTGACAAGGGCTCTTGAAGTTCCTTGCAAATAACAGCAGCCTGCACTGTTTGGACCTCAGCTGAAGACTATTCCACCTTTCCTGCAGTTTCTTTCAACTTCCCACGCATGGATGAACACGGGCTGCTGTATCTGCAAGGAGATTCAAGTGTTCTTCCCACCTTTTTCCCTCTGGGAAGAGGGTGTTACCCTAACCCGCTTGATCAGCTTTCCCATCTGTATTTTAAATGATTCTGGTGTGATGGGTGGGGGCGGCTGAGGTCTGAATGACAAAAGTTGTTCACACCCAAGTGCGGGAAGAGCAAGCCAGGGCATCGGCAGCAACAGAACTTTCCTCTTGATTTTTAAGTGACAGGGCTGCTATCATCACAGTACAGGAGGAAGGTATTGCCTGCCCACCTTGTCCTAAGAGGGGGGAGACAGAATGCTGACTGAGCAAGAATGGCTTGGTGTAACCACGTCCTCCAGCAGAACAGGTTGCAATGTGAGGCAAAGTGAGGCAGCTACTTCAAGCATCAGGTTCTGGGTTCCATTAAAGATCAGCCAGCTAATGTGTTGTGTATTTAACCATTGCTTACCTGCTCCCTTTCATGATCAGTGGAATTGTTTTCTCTCACCTATGTGTTTTTTAAATCACTGTAAGGCAGTTTGAATGTTGTAATAACAAAATGCGGGGACATAACGTTTCTGAGATAAATTACATTAGAGAGGTCTACTAAAATTGTCACTGTATTTCATTATCAACATGGCATCTGTGGATACTTAAATCCAGAGACTGGAGCCATGAACAGACCAGACAGATCTTTCTACAAACCTGAGAAAAACCCCAGGTAGCACAAAAATCCTGAAATCTAAAAACAAACAAACAATTGGGTTTTTTTTAAAAAAATCTCCCGCAAATAATAGAATCAGCTGCTGTAGTCCTAAGAAATGAACGCCCTCTGTGACAGTTGCTAGACAACCACAACAATATTGCCAGACTTCCAGCCTTAGTTTCTGTCAGTAAAAGGCACGGGGGGCATTTCCTGGGCTGTTGAGGCCTCTGAGGGCAGACTCATTGTGGCAAGACCCACCAGCCGCCATTGGGCGACTTGCTAGCATTGACTTACATGGTTTACCCAGGCCCAGTTGCTTGCTACTGTTCAACAGCAGCCATCACACAAAAGCCAATGTGATATACTGGTTAGAGTTTCAAACTAGGATCTGGGAGACCCAGGTTCAAATCCCCACTCTGCCATGGAAGCTTGTTGGGTGACCTTGGGCCAGTCATTCTCTGTCAGCCTAACCTACCTCACAGGTTTGTTGTGAAGATACAACGGAGGAGAATGATGTAAGCTGCTTCGGCTCCCCATTGTGGAGAAAAGTGAAGTACAAATGAAGTAGATAAATATAGCTGAAGATGGGGAGTAGATCAAAGGTAGGTTGGTGGGTGGGAAGGAGAGAAGGAAGCAGGGAAAGTTCATAGGAGGAGAGAAATGGGAAATAGTATGGAGAAGAGGAAACGGGGGGAAAGTGAGGTACCCCTGCAAGTCCTGTAGTCACCCCAGTCTGCAACTGGGCCTGGGCCTGGCTGTCAGCACCATACAACTGGGCCTGGCAGCTGGGACAGTGGGCCAGAGTTTTCCCATCTGCCAATGGGGGGGAAAGCTGAAGACAGGGGAGCATATAAAGGTAGGTTTGCTGGTGGATGGGAAGAGAGAAGGAAGCAGGAAAAGAGTCTGTGGGAGCTGCCAGGAAAGGGTAAAGAGGAAAAGGTTTGGGGCGGGGGAGATGAGGTCCCTCCTCGTACATCCTTGTGGTTCCCTTCCTTGCACTTTTCCAAAATGGAACATCCAGCTGTAGATATCCCAGGAGCCTAAAAGGGGAGAAGGTTAGGATAAAAGATCTCTATCAGTAATAAAGACTGTCCAACCCTAAAAGAAGAGTAGCGTGGTTTGAAATGACTCTACTAATGAATGGCCAAAAACTCAGCTACCATGGCAACTGTTAACAGGTACCTCAGTGTCATTGTCAGTATTCACCACAGGATATCCAGAAAGTGAGGAAATGCAGATGTATGCTTGTACAATTACAAAGTTCATCTGGGTCTGTCAGCAGTCTTATAGGAATGCCAAGTTCAGTCATCTTTTTGTGATTCACTGCTCTTTGTGATCATGTGTGTGACAGAGCCGTGGTACTCTCTCTGTGGTTCACATTTGTGGTTATCATCATCATCTGGAAGAGCCATATCTACTTCCATCCCTGGCAAGGCACCTGCACCACAGGGAGGCTCACGGCTTACTCATTCCTCCAGGGTTGGTTGTTTCAAGGTGGGAACCACCTGCCAACCACAAGCCCTTCCTTTCAGGCAAGGGCCTTGCCCACTTTCCTGAAACATGGGGTAGTTGCCACATGGGGGAACAGTGCTCAGAAGAGCCACAAGTGCCATGCTAAAAAGTGCAAGCCATTGAGTGAATATCACTGCTATAGAGAGCATTTGTATCAGAATTTTAAAGTGATCCTATGTGTGCCTTTATGTTCTGTAAACTGGAATCACTAGGGTTGCCAAGTCCTACCTTAAGCCGCAGCGGGGGACTCCCGGCTTGCTCCAGGAGCGCCGCAAGCACATCACCTAAAAGTGACACGGCTGCGTAGGGTGCGCCAGGGGCGGGGCTGCGGTCATCCGAGGGGAAAACATAGAGTTTTCCCTTGGATGACCGCGGCCCCGCCCCCGGTGCGCCCGGCGTGGCTGCATCACTTCTGGGTGACGTGCTGACGCCGGGCACGTCCTGTGCTTTGGTGGTGGGGTTCCCCATGGGGCCCGATCCGCTGGTGGTGGGGAACAGGCCTCTGGGGCGGGGGGTTCCCCGCCCCCCGGGGGGACTTGGCAAGCCTAGGAATCACCTTGGATTATGAAACTGATTCCAGTAGTTTGGAGCAAAGTATAAGTGTGTTCCTTTGGCTTCCGTAGCGCAGAGATTTGGGTGCAGCATCACTTCAAGGGAGGAAGTGGGGGAGTGCTTGGGGTGGCCCTACCCCTGTCAGCACAGCAGAAGGACATTTTCCTTCCTTTACTGCAGAAACCGCTGTGTGAGTTTAGTGGCCCAGCCTCCAACACAAACCACGATCTCACTCAGTGAAACTATTTTTTTTCTTTTGAGACTTGAAAAATAAATCCAAACCTTGGGCTTTAGGGGTGGGTGGACTAGCACTGTATTTACAAAAGCGAAGTAAACTCCATTGCTGGAGAAACTTGATTTTTCTTTCCTGCCTTTATGCATGTTCAGCCAAAGGAAAGGGCTCAAAATGTATGTTTGTGTCCTGCGACAAAGGCACACATTTTTAAAGGTGATACTTTGTTTGGGGCAGAATCCAAACCACCACAGCTAATTTTTAGAACCTAGTCTGAAATGCCTTGCAATGACATTAATGGATGCAGAGTGGGGTGAAGAAATTCCAGGCAGATTTTAAGATGGTGTCCAAACTGACATCATTGAATGCAGAGCGTCTCTTCCGCTTAATCCATCTCCTTCTGTGCACCAGTCAGATTAAAATAATAACAGCTCTTCCCTGACAGAATTTTGCTTGCAGGTGTGCTTGGCAGGGGCTCAGTAATAAAGATGCAGAGGGTGGTGGGTGTGGGGTGGGTGTTTAAAATCCATCAGGTGATGTGAGCTTGCTCTTGTAAATGTTTGGATTTTTCTCCCTGCAACTTTTTCTTTTAAAGGCTGCTGAAAAAAGGAATAAAGACCTCGAGGAGAAAGTCAGGACTCTACAGACAGAGGTGGAAGAGAGCAGACACAGACAAAACAACCTTAAGACTGATTTACAGACTTTTTTAGATGTACTAGATGGAAAGATCGATGAATTACACGATTTCCGGCAAGGACTATCTAAACTGGGTATTGACAACTGAACATGGGGGGGGGGGTGTTGTTTGACCTGAAATGTCTGTTTTCCAAAAGGCAACTAGAGTCTTCTTGTTTGCAATGCAATTTGTATATAGAAATGTAATCCATTTTTCCCCTCCCCCCCTTCAAACATTGCTGTTCACTCCCCCTTCCTTTGTTTTAATTTGAGCGTAGCAAATTGTTTCTTGCTCTTCTGGCATTTGAGGATTTCTATACCAGTTGGGGGAGGATCTTGCCTGAGAAAAAGGGAAGTAGATCTACCTTAAAACGAATATGCAGTTTAGTTGTTGCAACTTGCAGGGAAATCTTTTCTGTCTTAAGGGCTGCTGGTGCTGCAACCATAGAAACAGGAAGCAAGAGTCTTCTCTTCCCACCCCCTCCTGATCTTTATTATTACGCCCCTTGCTGCTCTCTCCCCTTTTTGTGGAGCAGACTGCAGGGAGGGTGAGGCACGATTTCTGGCAGGGTGTCAGTGGGCTTGGGGGGAAAGGCCTTCACAAGAGCCATTGGGGAGGATAGAGTGACCACTGCCTTGGTTGCTCATCCCTAAAGGAACCAATCAGTGAGGTCTAATTTGAAGAAACAAGACTATGGGCTTGTAATATCCTGGAGGCCTCTCCTACAGTGTTCACCATGTTTAATAAGTGGGCAGACTGCAGTATAATTTGGTCTTGACTCTGTACACTTCAGATAGGATGGAGCTGTGATTCCCCCCCTGCCTCCCCTGCAAAGGTTGATGAGAATTTCATGTCCTCCATCATCTTCAGTTTAAATCTGTGTATATAGACACCCCCTATCAGAATGTTGGGAAATTGGACTTTTCCCTTTTTCTTCTTGGGATCCAGGGGCAGTTCACCTGTGGAGCAAAGGCAGGGTTGCCAATTCTGGATTGGGGGGGGGGATTGATGGGGGGCAGAGTCTGAGGAGGGTGGGTTTGGGGGTGGGAAGGACCAAAGCAGTGTATAATACCACAGCATATCCCCTCCGAAGCAACCATATTCTCCAGAGAAACTGATCTCTGTTGTCTGGTGGTCAGTAGCAATTGTGGTAGATCTCCAGTTCTCACCTGGACATTGGCAACCCTAATCAATAGCTTAGTGGCCACCTTTATTGTTTTTAGGACGTGGATAGGAGGTAAGCGCAATTTCTACAGGCGAGATCGGGTGTAACAGCAAACAGGTGACTTTGAATGGGGTGGTGCAGGAAGATGGCTTGTAGCAGTGCTCTAGAATTGAGATTCCACCCAAGTATCCTCAAAGCCCACCGCTGCCGCCCCGTCCCGTGCCTGATGGTGCTATAGAGCCAGGCAGGCAAGACGGCAACTTGTCTTATGTGGCCATTGATGGGAACAGTGCTGGGGATCTAGCCTGCCTGGAAGGCTCCTGATTTGAATTGGGGACCCTGCTCCTTAATGCCGGGGGAGCGGAAGGGCAGGCACTCTGCATACACTCAGGAATGCTCATCTTCTATAATCTTCCTGGCTTATTTTAATATAAGCCCTGACATGGAAAATGGGTTTCAGGAAAGAGATTTGCAAAGGTCTGTAAACTGCTGCATCTGGGTGATTTTTTTGCAAGCAAATTATGAGAGAAAGCAAAGAGGCATATAGTGTAGATGCTTCTCCGTGTATCTCCTTCACAGGACTGTCCAGACAGAAGGGGTTTTTTTTGTCCAGACAGAAGGGGTTTTTTATGAACAAATTCTTTCTCAGCAGGTCTGGTATTAGCTCCTCCCCTCCACATAGGGGACACAGTTGCAGTGCTTTTATAGGCTGATTTATTATGCTGATACGCCAGAGCCTCCCAAGTCAGACCTGACTGCTGCTTGTTGAAACGAAGTAGCAAACGGTCACCTAAATCCAGAGTCTCTTTGTAAAGCGGGTCACGTGGAGAGAGCAGCACTGCACCCAATGTGAGGGAGAAACCCAACAGACTGTGGGCCGGCAGAGTCTGAATTATCACTGGGTCCCAACCCCACCTTCGGTGTGCTTATTCTGAGAGAACCAGTATGGCCCCTGTGCCTTTCGGAGACCTGTCTTGTTAGCGGGGTGGAAGAGATCGGTGCTCTCATCCACTGTTGCTTCCCACACCATCCCAGAAGCATCTAAATCTAGAGCTTGCATGGAATATGTTACATCCCACGCTACTGAATTTAGTCGCTAACTGAAGCGGCATGTAAAAAGCCAGCACCACCCTGCTCTGCTAGCATCAGCCATTTTTCAGTCACCCTCCTTATCCTCCCTTTTTATTGCTGCCGCAGAGCTCTTGAACCCAGCTCCCCCTCTTTAATGCAGAAGTGCTGGGATTCAAACACGGGGATTCATGCCCTTGGAGGGTGTGCTCCACTTACCCTTCCATTCTGTTCCTCAAGTCCCTTTCGCTTCAGACCACTTCTTCTAACACTGCAGGAAAAGGAGTCTGGGCCTGTGTATACCTGGCAGCCTGGGTTGTGTTTTGAGTGCATTTTTTGTCATTCAATAGGTGTCCCAATCACAGGCACACTCCAGCCACTCGTAGGCTGGGAGACAAATTTATGTTGTGCTACCAATTTTTTTTTCTTTTTTGCAATGGATGAAAATGTTCATTGCAAAAAAAAGAGTTGGCAGCACAACGTAAATCTGTCTGCCAGCCTACAAGTGACTGGAGTGTCCTTCCTCCTCGTGCAAAGAACTGAAGAAGGCAATTTATATGTCGGCATT
>NW_015172046.1:223139-260217 GCF_001447785.1 Gekko japonicus | reverse complement strand
TTCCTTCCTGCAGGGGAGAAGGAGCTTAGCAGCAGCTAGTCTCACAGCTCCTGAGGTGCTGAAAGTTTATATCTGTTCTTTGATCCACTGCTAAGTCGGTTATTTTTACTCTGCAGATATGCAGATAGCCCTGTATTAAAAATGCACTATTGAATTGTAAGGTGTTGGTGGCGACAGAGCATCTTCCAGCAGTTAGGGAAGGCTCTCTGCTGTGCCAGATGGACAGGGAGGGGATGCAGAGTGGTCTCTGGCGGCTGCCGGTCATGTCCTAGAGAGGAATAGCATGAGCCAAAAGGGCCAGGGAGAGGCAAGAGGCTAAGGATTCAGCAAGCCCCTGGAAACAAGAGAGGCCGCAGGAAGAAGAGCTGGACAATGAGTGTGTGTGTGCGCGCGCGCAAAGTGTCCAAGTGGCAGCTGACTTATGGTGACCCCGTGAGGCTTTCCAGGCATGAGGTGCACAGTGGTGTTTTGCCATCACCCACCTTTTGCCTAAGAGCCCTAGACTTCCCTGGTGTTCTCCAAACCAAGTACTAACCAGGATCGACCCTGCTTAGCTTCCAAAATCTGACAGGACTGGGCAAGCCCGGGGCAAGGAGTAGAGATGAGAAATTTCTGGGTGTTTTGTTGCTGTGGAGGATGACTGTATGGTGTGGTGGTGGTGTGGTGGGGGTGGGGGTGGTGGTGGTGGTGGTGGTGGTGGTGGTGGTGGTGGTGGTGGTGGTGATTAATGAAAAACTGAAATATATGCAATACTTTCTTATGAAGTTTAAATTTATCTTAGTGCTTTAATAGCATAAAGTGTATAATTTATACTTTAGCATGTAAAATCATATTTGGCATATTTATGAAATTTAAAAGGATAAATGCCTTAGTTTTCTACACACAAAATATTTGAAAAGAAAACACAAATTTTGTAGTAGAAAAGGGTGTTGTTTGGGCAAAAACCATCTCATACTGTCACAACAGAACTAGCAGCATATTCAGATATCAAGCTTTATAACACAGAAAACATTGAACTATTCAGTAGTGTATTATCATACATGCTATAGCATATTAACTGAGAACAAAATCACGCTAATTGAAGAATAAGTATTGTACATGTCTACTATATGCACAGGAATTATTCACTAATGCCCTGGGTTTCTTGCAGGGACATTCTGACTAAAATATTGTCTTAAAAGTAGGGTTGTCAACTCTTGGTTGGGAAGTTCCTGGAGGTTTTGAGTGTGGAGCCCAAAGAGAGTGGGATTTGGGGAGGGGAGTGGGATCCTCAAAATCAGCCATTTTCTCCAGGGAGAGTCATCTGGAGGCCACTTGTAATTCCGTGAGATCTCCAGTCCTGACCTGGAGGTTGGCAACCCTACTGAAAATACTACCATTCTAAAAGACAAAATATTGAATTGGATTTTTTTATTTTTTTTTTAGCACTGCCACAAATTTCCAGTTTTTCCATTGGAGAAATTGTGGGTGGGGAGTTATGTGAAGGGCAGTTTTATTCGCTGGCCCTTCATATCTTGAAGAATAAGAGGTTCTAAGGAAGAATGCCAGAAGGAGGGGAGGGGAGGACCCACTAGGAGAGAGAGGGCCCAGAGGGGAAAGGCAGGCTTGACCACAATCTTCCGGGGTGAGGGGAGGCTGAAACTCATATTCTCACCACTGTCTGCCTCAGTTCCATCCTTCCGTCACCCACACTGCTGCTAAGCTTCCTGAAAGCCACCTTGCCAGTTGCCTGGGCTCACTTGCCACTTTGTACTTCCACTCAACCCACTTCAGGGGCTCCTGCCTGGCGTCTTGGTGCCAGTTTAGGGTTGCCAACCTCCAGGTAATGACTGTAGATCTCCTGGGATTAAAATGGATCACCAGGAGGCAGAGATTAGTTGACCTGGAGAAAATGGCTGCTTTGGAAGGTGGCCTCTATGGCATTAGACCCCATTGAAGCCCCCCTCCTCCCCAAGCCTTACCCTCCTCAGGCTCCACCCCCAAAATATCCAGGTATTTCCCAACTCGGAGCTAGCACCCCTACCCCGACTAGTAGGACCGCTGAAGGGCAGCCTTCTCGAGTGAAACCCAGAACCTTGTACGATTTTATTCTGTTTTTGTTTTTTAATTATGTAAGCCGCCCTGAGCCTACCTCGGCGGGAAGGGTGGGGTATAAATCCAATAAACAAACAAACCTGCCACAGTCAAAGCTTTGGCTTTGTGTGGCATAGGAACGTCGTTGTCCTGACTCGTTCCCTGGCACTGCCCCCATCACAGTGTAGGTCTGGGACACCCTCTATGCTCAGGTCTCAGCAGAGCAAAGGCAATGGAGCCAGACTGTGTCCAGACAGACCAGGAACAGAGTTGAGCACCTGCAAGCCGAATCCTGTATACACTAATGGCAGTTAATATAAGCCATGGTTTTCTGTTATGCCTGAACTGAGCCACTGCAACAAGGGAGATGTGGGTGGTGGCAACAGGTCAGGGGCGATGCTGATGGTGGTGGCCCTGTTAGTTCACTTTGAAGGAGTAGCCCTGCCGGCTGTCTGCTTTGTTTCTGTGGCTGTTCTACGGTGGTGGTGGTGGTGGGTGGCTCGCCAGTAAAAATATCCTTTAAAATTGGAACAGGGGTTAGTGTAACAGAATCGTTATTATAAATAATGCCAAGACTGCCTTATTGTATTTTTATAGACCCTCATTTTAATGGCCTATGAGAGATTTGACGTTTCTCCCTCACCCCCACTCCTTTCCTTAAGCTGCCGTCTGCTGCACCGACCTGTGTGCCGAAAACGAACATCTTGGCTTCTTATTTAGGTCTAGACGCTGAAGGGAAACATTGCAGGGCTTGTGCTGGCTGCACTTTTTTTCCCAGCAGCATTCAGTCTGTTGACCGAAGTTACATTAGGTGCGTGCGAGTGAGTTTATGTGAATCACTAATTCCCCGCCCTTCAGTGGCTGTCAGCTTTGAGTTACCTGTTGAGCTAGAAGGGCAGCGCATACCTCTCTTAAATTTAAAAACAAAACAAAGCACAGGCAGCCTTCAGATTGGATCTAGTCTTTGAAGCTATGGTGTCTGATACCTGGTGGTGCTACCTCTGGTGAAAGGTGTGCTTGCTGTGTCACTTGGAAAGAGAGGATTTTTAAGCTGTAGAAGGGCGCCCACCCTTTAATGCTGCATCTCTGTTTGAGCATGCATGTGTTCCACAACCACATAGCCCATTAGTGCTAGACGGTGTCATCTTAATTAAGGCTTCTGGCCATTCAAGGCAGTGGTAAGTTTGCCAGGTAAAACAGACTTCTCGCCTCCAGGCTGCAGCATGGAGAATGAAGTGCCCCCCAATACGTTCCACTGAGACATTTAAGCAGTTGTTCAAAATCTCACTAAATTCCCTAGGAAGGAGGCAGTTTTTGAGTAGGTCCTTTAAGTAACGTTCAGGTAAAGCCAAAGGAGGGGAAGGCAAAGTACATTTTTACTACACTCAGTGGCACAGTACTTCTCTGGGGCCATCGGGAAAGAGGAATTGCTTGTGTCATGAATTGCTTTAATAAAACTTGAGCATTATTCAGCATTTGCTCATAACTTTTATTTGCTTTAGGAAGTAAAATAGATGGTGGTTTAAGGAATTCCCATGTCTTGACTCAGGCTTGTAAATAGCCACTTTCCTGGTCACCTTATGATAGATAAGAGAGAATGTTTTCTAGATGACTAGCAAAAGAAGCATTAGAAAAGCTTTTTCTTAAGTCATGAATGGCCATCTCATATAAAATTTGGGTGGGCAAGGTGGTAGAAACTGTTGTGGGCTAATAACTATTGTGTACTTCTTTACAAGACTGTCTTGAATATTGTACACTGTTATCTTAGTAATAAGAGCCTCTGAATAACATGGTGTATAAAGGCATCTATTGAAGAATGTTACAAATGCGCTTGCCATAAAGCACTCAATATTCTGTTGATAGAGAAGGGTGTAACATCCACACAGCTCTGTTAAATATTTTCATAAGTGTCTGAGGAAGAATCTGTATTTCTAGCCTAGTTTGACATTTTAGTGTGATCAAACAGGGTGATGAGAGAATGATTGAAAAATATCAAGGTGCTGAGACATGTAAAAACATTTTATATGCATATTTTTAAACTAGATCTTTGTGTTGGGTTGGGTACCTTGTCTTGCTTCAGTTAATTACAATCCAATGTTGAGATGATTAGTTAAGTCGACACTTCTAGGTGAGTTGTATGGTACAGAGTTCCTGTGATGGTCCAGTTTCAGATTGCAAATAGTTTGTGTTCCAAACAAACAAACAACCCCCTACTCCCTGCATGAAGAAAATGAGCATTTCAAGGAGAATGGTGATCTTTATATGCAGGAGACTGGAGTGTGGAGGTGGTGAGATATGCCCAGCCTTCAGGTTGCAGTGGTGCTGCCTCAGGAGCGCTGTGCCCTGTGATTTTGTCCGCAGGTGCAGATCAGCCCATGTTCTTGGGTGTCCCTCCCATTGACTCCGTGCTGCTTCCCCAGAAGGGTGCTTAGGAGCTCCACCTGAGGGCCCAAGTCATGCAGACAGCTGTACCAGGTCAAGAAATTGACTTTGAAATCTGTTGGCAACTGACTGGCATACTGAGAATCTTTCCCCCTGGCAAGATGGCCCTCTCTATCCCAGTCCCACATGTGCTTAAGCTGCTTTTAGGAGATCAGAAATATGTCTTGTCTAGAGCCAGTACATGAGGAAAGTTTCAAATGGCTTTGAACTGCAGTAATAACGTGAATAATCGAGCCATCTGAATCCAGCCAGAGATACAAGTTGTATAGCCCAGCCCAGCTTAGCTGCTGCCAATGGCAATGTTGGCACCCTGCAGTGCATGCCACAAGCCTTGACCAGTTGGCTTACTTGGCAGCCCAACTTTTTCCACCAAATGGGGCCTTTTGGAATGAGATTGTTGCTGACCAGTAGCATAGCTGACTGGATTTGCCCCACTGTGGGAGGATTAGTAGCTCAGGGGTAGAAAGCAAGTGCCTTGCATGCAGAAAGCCCCATGTTTGATCTCTGGCATTTCCAGCCAAAGGATTTCTGTGGCCTAGGCCAGGGAAAGACCTCTGCGTGAGGCTTTGGAGAGTTGATGCTGGTCAGCGTGGGCAGTACTGGGCTAGGGGCTAGGTGGACCACCTGTGAGAATCCCAACACACTTTCATAGTTCCACAACATGCACTGGATTGATTCCTGACAGCAGTCACAGTTCCGTGTGCCATTGAAGCTGTGCTTATGTAAAGGGGGTGTGGAGCTAGGTCCCCAGTTCCTTTGAAGTAAATGGAATCTGCAGCCAGGTATGCGGCCACAATCCAGTATGGAGCTGGGCATTCTTGAGCCCACTGATTTCAGTAGGTTCAGCATGCCTGGTTGTGTGTTGGGTTGCCGCTAAAATGGAGAAATGTAGCATTACTCGGATTGTGAAGGCCTTGACATCTTTGGCACTGGAGTGAACTAGCCTAGTTGTATTTTCTGTTTTCAAATTTCTGGTTAGCAATAATTTCTTTTTAGCCATATTCCAACTAAGGAGGAGGATTAAAAAAACAAAACCAAACCCCAAACACAACAACCCTACAATTTGACTTCTAGTCTTGCACCCCTCACACACACACACCCGCTGGCCATTTTGCACATCTGGACAGCTGGGTGGGTGACAGGTGCAGAAAAATTCGACATTTAGAGTTTTTAACTCAAGTGACCCTGAAATTCCATTTTTGATGTACAGAGCACATCACTTAAAATTTTTTTCAAGTATAGCCTTCCTTGTATTCATAATATGAGAGTATTTAAGTGTGATTTTGCTATACCAAAATGTTTTAAAACCATGATGAGCCTTTAGTAATGAATTTGCAAACTGTTTTTTACTGTTTCAAGTAAGGTTTAGTGACTGGCAGGCTAAATTCAACAGTGTGGGAAAACACTGGTGTGATTAAAATGTATATTTTTGTCCAGATCTAAAATATTTAATATATGGTTTAATTTCTGCAGGATGATAATCAGTCAGTTTGGTGTGAAATTGCCTTTTACCTTGTTAGTTGTCTACTGTGAATAAGAATTTTTAATTTTAAAAAAAGGTCTCCTCCAAGTCACTAAACCATAGCCATCCATGTTTGCAGCCTTTCCAAGTTATCAGTAAATGCTGTTTTTATATATTTGAAAATGATACTTGATTTTTTTTTCTTTATGGAACATTTTTTTGTGATTTTTATCTGATTTTATTGTATTATAGAGTTGTTTATGTAAAATATATATAGTTTAAGTTTAAAAAATAACCCTTTGTGTCTTATCTGGTTTGATGAAGTTCTGATTTTCTGAAATGATATACTCTTTGTTGCTTTATTTTATACTAGGTGGGGTTAAAAATAAAGACTGTAATTGAATTAGGTGACACTGCGAGCAATAGGTTTTATTTATTTATTTATTTATTTATTTATTTATTTAATACCCCGCCCTCCCCGCCAGAGCAGGCTCAGGGCAACTGAAGGAGGTGTCCCAGCCTGGGCTGAAAGGCAAAGATTGCTTTTTGTAAGGGTCCCCCCACTCTGCAGCGCTACTTCTATGGGCCTGTGTCACTCGGAGCTCCTTCGAGGAAGGGAAGAATGGAAATGTGATGGGTGTTTTAAAGGTGTATTTAACTTGGGGGAGCTT
The DNA here is from genome assembly GCF_001447785.1 of Gekko japonicus. NCBI lineage: Eukaryota > Metazoa > Chordata > Lepidosauria > Squamata > Gekkonidae > Gekko > Gekko japonicus. The sequence continues at coordinate 253,569 of NW_015172046.1, read as the reverse complement.
CAGAAACTGCTTCTTGCACTTTCCGTCTGCGTGGTAGAGTTCATACACCTGACAGTCCAGTTTCGGTCGGGACAGCCTCACTTTTCAGTCCTGTCCTGCAGAAAAGCTCAGCCTCAGACCTTCCTGATCTTAAGGCAACAGGTCCATTTCTTTGCATCCCTGTGGCAGGTTCCAGGGCAGATCTGAATTGGCAGTGGATACAAACATTCCCCAAAGCTGTAAGTATGCCTAAAAACTGTAAGTATCTGTCCCATAACTGGTATAGATGTCCTTGCTGTTACAAGGAAACTGACGTTACAAATATTCTCTTATATGTGCTTGTGACCCCTCAAACTCTTCCCAGAATGCAATGCTGTTAAAGTGCAAATTAGATTTTTATGTATGTATGTATGTATGAATGTATGTATGTATGTATGTATTACTTTTAGGCAGGGGTCGTTTCGTAGAAAAAGAGCTAGGGGAACTCATTAGCATAACTCATTAGCATATGCCACACCCCCTGACATCACCAGAAGTGTGTCATAAGGCCACACCCCCTGACATCACCGGAAGTGTGTCATAAGGCCACACACCCCGCCCCCAACGGTCCTGGCCGCCGGCGCCGGGCCCGGCGGTGGACCTGCAAGGCCGGCGGGAGTGCAAGGAAGCCCCGCGAAGGCCCTCCCTGGCCCCAGGCAGGCAGGGGTGGGGAGAGGCAGGGAGGAAGCAACTTACCCTCCCTCTTCTCCGGCCTCCTCCTGGCTGAATGAGGGCTGGAAGCGGGGCGGCCGGAAGCAGGGGGCCGGGCTTCGTCATGTGCCCCCCCACACACCTCACCCGGGGGAACTGCGATCCCCCGCGATTTCCCCCGAAATGACCTCTGCTTTTAGGTAGTTTGGGTTTTTTTAGCTCCTTTAGAAACCAAACTGAATTGTAAGGGATTTTTTGCATGGATGAGAGATGAAGAGCAGGAGAAAACCACTTTCTTGAACCCTCCCACTCAGAAAAAGCACCAATTGGTTAAAGCCATCAAGATGAACCTTAAAATGAAAAGTGCTTTCTTCTACTGACCAGGAAGTTGTGCTAATATATATCTATGGTGCTGGCTAAAGGGGGAGAGAAAACCTGCAGTGGAGTTTGGGGGGGGGGTGTTGGGGTCGGTGCTCACAGCTTTTTAGCCTCCGGCTCACACATTTTTGTCTTAGCTCAGGAAGGATGGCTCCAGAGCAAACTAATTTATGCAGTAGCTAAATGGCTCACTCACAGCTTTAATGCCGGTAGCTCACAAAGTAAAATTTTTGCTCACAAGACTCCACAGTTTAGAGGGAGCATTGTGTGTGTGGAAAGGGGAACAGAAAATTTTATTCACTTACTGTGAAGCTTCCTTCTCAGTGGTCCCGGAGTGGGTCATTCCTTTGATCCATTATGCTTGGGGATTAGCTCCTCCTCTCCACTTGCAGGGCTGGCAAACTTTGATCCTGGAGGGGAGGGGCTTGTCCTCTGGATCCCCAGTTGTTCACCAAGCCAACCTTCCCCCAACAATCTGTACTGAACGAAAAAACCACCTGCCACCCAACCAGAAATTGGGTCGACCACCCGGCGTTTAACAACAACAGTAACTTTATTTGAACCACAAAACACGACATACAGACCTCCGGAACTGAACACCAAACAGGCAACCAGCCTTCCGCAGGACCATAATCCACCCCCTTAAATTAGGGCAGGTAGGACCACTGATAAGGAAGCTTCACGATAAGTGAATAAAATCTTCTGTTCTCCAGTGGTCCCGGTAGTGAGTCATTCCTTTGATCCATTACGCTTGGGACATAAGAAAGCAGTACAACCCAGGGTGGGCCCCAAAAACTACTGCACCTTATAAGGCATGCTGAAGCACCCTCCTTCCAAAGGCTGCCTCAGCTGAAGCCAGCTTATCAATGTGATAATGCTTTGTGAAAGAATGAATAGACCTCCAGTTTGCTGCCTTGCAAATTACCTCTAAGGACAGAAACGCCCTATAAGAAGCCGACGTGGCTGCCCCCCTCAAGGAATGAGCGGTAACCCCCTCTGGTGGCATTAAACCCAGAGCCTTATAAGCCAGAATTATACAGCCCTTAATCCATCTACTAATGGTGGAAGAAGAAATAGCTTCCCCCAGGGTCTTTATCCGAAAGGAAACAAACGGGGAATCAGTTTTCCTCCATCCCTTAGTCCTGTCCAAATAAAAACTCAGGGCTCTGCGGACATCTAACCGACGCCAAACCTTTTCCCTCTCATGTTTGGGGCCCGGGCAAAAGGAGGGAAGGACAATGTCCTCCGACCTATGAAAGGTCGAATTTACCTTAGGGATGAATGCCGGATCCAGCCTCAGTACCACCCTGTCATTGTGGAAAATACAAAGCTCCTTGTCTACCGACAGCGCCCTTAACTCAGATACCCTTTGAGCCGAAGTGATACCTATCAGGAAGACCGTTTTAAAAGTCAACTCCTTCAGGGGACAAGAAGCCATGGACTCAAACGGGGCATGACAAAGGGCTCTCAACATAGTATTCAGGTTCCAGGTGGGAAACCTGTGGATCTGAGGTGGCTTAATAAGAGAGGTACCCCGCAGGAAGTGCCTAATATGTGGGTGTTGCATCAAAGAGGAACCCTTCTTAGCCCCCCTGACAGCCGAGAGAGCTGCCACTCATCTCCTCAGAGTACTTGAACTTAGTCCCTTGTCTACCCCCTGCTGTAGAAAAGCCAAGATATCCCCCACCCGTGTTCTATTATAAACATTGTTGGTAGACCTCTTCCTAGAAGCCAAAAGAGTGTCCACCACCCCTTTCTCATAGCCCATGCCCTCTAGTTGCTGCCTTTCCACTTCCAGGCTGCTAACTTTAGCATGTCCAGTCCCTGGTGAACTGTCTCTCCGTGCACCAGCATATCCCCTGGCAGAGGAAGATGCCTCGGTTCCCTGCTGAGAAACCTTGTCCGAACTCGGGACCTCATTCTTCGTGACTGAAGGGGCTCCACAGGAAGCAAGACCATCCTCAGTTTCATCCTCACCTACAGACACGTCAGGATCCATGGTAAGGACGGAAGGACATCCCATCGAACCGTCAGCCAGAGGAAGCTCAGCCTCCTGTGTGCTCCGTCCGACTGAAGACCCCGGAGGAAAAACAGAGGAATCTGGTTGTAGAACCTGACTCAATACCCTAGTTCCTAACATGAGGGCTGACTTCCCAGCCACCCGGTTAATGTGGCGCAGGCAGCAAACCGCCTGCCTTAACAACACTCGAGCAGCCACTATGGCTGTTCGAGAACCACCGCGGTCGGGGTGAGCACCCGACCCTAGTCCCAGCTCCCACCCACCCAGCGGTTCGAAAGCAGAACGTAACTCATAAAACTGCGAGTAGATAAATGGGTACCTACCCTTAGAAGGGTAGGGGGCACCCTCCTCTCATGAGGTGTGTGGTTTGCGGCGGACGGACAACAGCAATGGCGGCGAAACGGCGGTGGCGGAGTTCTGGCAGCGGAGATGGTCGGACAGCGCGGCGGCGACAAGAGCCAGAAGAGTGATCCCTGGTGACCAGCAGTGGAACATCGAAGCAGCCGTCGCAGTCGCTGGTAGCGGAAGAGGCACACGATGACGTCATCCCCAGGCACGGCGGAGCCTGAGGGACACAGCCGGGGCCAAGGAGAGCGAATTCGCGCGTCGTGGAAGCTACCTGCCTGAAGTGCCGAAAGGAGACGCCCCGCTGGAGAAAGAGGACTGGAGCAGTCTGAGCCGAAGCCGGAAAGATCAGCCACCACTTGGGTGCTGGTAGGATGTCCCCCACCCCTTGTATAATGTGGCCATAGTTAGGGAAGCAATATGTGACTAGCACCTCCTATGTAAACCGCCCAGAGACCCCCATGGGGGTTAGGGCGGTGTAAGAAATCGAAATAATAAATAAATAAATAAATAAATAACATCTGGAGGAATCTACCCTCCCAAGCACTTCTGTCTCCTCTCCACAACCCCCTGTCCAGTGGAGAGTGAGATGGTGTGCCCGGATGGAATGACTACAGTGCTAGTTCCAGGATCCCCTTGATCAGTCACCTGCAGTCCAGGGGTATACTGCCTTCCCCTTACATTTAGAGTAGCCTGGAGAAGACAAAGTAAACTCCTTCCTATCGTTTCTGCGGTCTGGCCCCTGTTTGTGTTCAGGCAGGATTGAACAGGGTGTGAGATGGTGGTCTAGTCATGCCGCAGATTCCTTTTTTGCACCCTTGGGACCCTGACCCGATTTCCCGGAATAAGGCTGTGGTCTGGATTCCCTAGAGCTATTCTGGCATCTGCCCTTGAATGCTCTGTTATAATTCTGTCTGTCATCTCGTCTAAAATCTCGAGAAGACTGAAAACGACTTGTAGTTTTCCCTTCCTTCTTCTTAGAAGGCAAAACTTTTTTCTTATCCTTATCCTCTATAAGGTATCTCTCTAGACCTGCACCAAACAAGTTTACCCCCTTGAATGGTACTGCTGCTACCTTGGCTCTGGCTGTTGGGTCAGCGTCCCAGTTTCTAAGCCACGTATTGCATCTAGCCGTCACACTACTGGCCATGGCCCTAGCAGATAACTGGAGTGCATCCAGTGAGGCATCTGCTGCAAAAGCTGTTGCCAGAGCTATCTTTTTAAATTCATCTTTCAAGGCCTTCGGTATGCCACTCTCTGCAGCTGTAAGGTCTGAGGCCCAAGTGTAGGCCACCCTGGCAAACAAGGAACCAGTAGCAGATGCTCACAGGGAACTGGCAGACGCTTCAAAGTCCCTACGCAGCACCTTCTTCCCCCCTTTTGTCACAGTTGTCCTTAGGAAGACCATTTGCATCCATGGGCAGAAGAGACTAAGAAGACAGAGAGTTGATTGGATCATCAACCACTGGGAGTTTGAGCTTTTTTGTCGCTTCTGAAATAAGAGAGTACAATTTAGCAGTCATAGGGTTATTAGCCTTAGGATGCAGGATGTTCCCATTCAGTCATGATAATGTTATAGAAAGCCACTAGTAAAGGTACGTCTGTCTCTTTGGCATTAGGTTTAGGAATAGCCTTATCAGACCCCACTAGAAAATCTGCAGCTTCTGTATCTTCCTTTGTTTTAGGAGTATATGAAAGCTCCAGTGCTCTCAGGACCTTAGGCAACAACCTGGCATACAGTTCTTGAGGAAAAAGTCTGGACTGGTTAAGAGGAACTGCTTCTTCTCCTTCCTCGGACAATTCTCCCTCTTCCTTATCCGATACTGGTGAGTCAGAACCTGACTCTTCTCCTATGTCACTAAATAAAGGACTATGACCCCCCACCCAGAACAAACTATCTTTCTAGGTGGGGTGCTATTCTGAGAACTATTGTTCTTTTTTTTATTGAGAGGTGGATGTTTGTTGCCACAAGTCTCTGAGTTTCTTTTGTAACTCCTCCTTTAACCAGGGCCATAGGTTAGACTGTGCCTCCTCCCTGGATACATCTAGACCCAGGGGGTCTTTATTGGAAGCTTGGGTGGATTCAAGGCTCTCAGAAGAGCGTATCTGCCATTTTGAGAAAACCTGAAAGTGAAAGTAATTTACTATCACTGGATTGGCACAAAATGGCCACCATTCCCGCCATTTATTTCCCCCATATAGGTTCTGAGAGAGTAGGAAAAAATGGGGAACATGCTGAGAACAGGCCAGGCCCCCTTCTATTTCCCTCCCCGTTAAGAGCCCAGGCGAACACAAAACTATCAGGAAGGGAAACCGGGGGGGGGCAGGGAGCCTCCATTCAACATAAACAGCCAGGTCAGTCCACCGGATCTGACCACCGTGGCCTGGCTCCCGCCCCATTGGGAAAAACCGCTACCGTGATTCAGATGTAAGAAGAGCCATCTTAGCAAAGCCACAAAGTCCCGCCCGGGTACCCACGGGCAATAAAGGGCTCAGCGCCAGCATAAAACAAAATCGCGCTGCACTAAGCAGCGCCACCCATGAGCTTCCCGGCCTCCACTCCGCTCTCTCCCTCCCTCTCACTTCTCAGCGTCCAGAGAAGGGAGAAGGAAAATGCTTTGCCTGCTCCAAGTCGCGCATGCAAGCAAAAGGCCATTTTCCCCCTGCTGTGTCTGCCCGGGAGCTCCCAAGGCTGCCAGCAGCAGCTGTTGTCGCTTGTGATTGATGAGTCTGGGAGGGGTGGGAAGGTAGACACACCTTCCTCCGTCTCCCTTACCACTCACTTGCTATCTTCCTTCTTTTCCAGGATCTTCATGCTTCACAGAGCACAGCCAGAACGTCCTGCTCAGGAAGCAGGGCCAGTGAAACTGGGGATCCAGAGGACAAGCCCCTCCCCTCCAGGATCAAAGTTTGCTGGCCCTGCAAAGTGGAGAGGAGGAGCTAATCCCTAAGCGTAATGGATCAAAGGAATGACCCACTACCGGGACCACTGGAGAATGTGTGCTGAATCTGCTTAATTTTAGGTTGCAAACTGTTCTTAAATTGTGTGAGTAACTATTCGGTCACCAAGAACAACTCTGTAAATCCTCGGAGGTACTTTCCCATTCAAATTCGAAAACCGTCAATCCTTACTTCTGTGTGGAAAGCGCTCTGCATACACTCAGAGATTCTTGAAAGCCAATGTGATGTAATGGTTAGAGCACACCTGGATTGCCGTGGTCCTATTCAGACACATCCTGCACTCTTCAGTGGAACTCATGGGGTAACCTTGGGCCAGTCAGTGTCAGGCTCAGTATGCATTTTATATTTTGCCTGCCATAGAAGAAGGAGGAGGGGGAGAGGGGTTCTTTCGTTTTCCTAAATGCTTTGATGTACCAGACAGTGTGTCACAGAGACCTGCTGTTCTGTCTTATTTCGGTAGAGGGGTGCGTGGGGGGGGTAGTTGACCATTGTTTCTGGCAGGCAGATGCTGATTGGGTCCTGATCTTTAGTGCCTTTGCTTGAACACAATATATCTGCAATCTTCACGCTTTCACCTTCAGTCCTAACAAAGCTCGTGTCCAGTATGGTATCTGTCTCAATAAACTTAACTTTCTTTGAAGTGAGTGGTGTTGAGAACTGATTTAACCAGGATTCTGACAGTCAGCCTGACCTACCTGTCAGGATTGTTGGGAGGATGAAATGTGTGCCACCGCAAGCTCCTTGGAAGAATGTTGAATTAAAACATAAGTAACATTTTTTTATTATTGCCATTCCATTAAGAATGCCTCCCCCCCATGCCACTGGCAAATCACTTTGAAATCTGAGGGAAGTTTCCAGTGCAGCTTTTCTTTGGGGGGCACAGCTGTTTGCAGGGGAGGGATCCAAAATCATGCCAGACAGCTAAAATCTGGGGAGTACCCAAAGCATCTCTTCAGATTTTGGGCATCAAGGCCTGCCTAGTGAGCTCAGCTGTTGGAAGCCTCACATTTTTCTAAGCCCACACTTTCCAGAATGGTTGCACTTGTCATCCAAAGAGAAGTCTGCAGAACAGAGCAAGGACTTTTTAATTATACGTGGTGAAGAGGCTCTTGACTCTCCCTTTGTTCTGCAAGCTAACAAAGACGTTGCTCGATAGCTCAGCTTGAAAATGCCGCTTCCATGGTGTGCTCTTCATAGGCTGAAGATGGACTCCTGCTGTAGTGGATGGATGCTCATGTCTGGGATTTGGGCAGAAGGCTAAAGACTTTTATGCTAAGTATAATCTTAATCTTGAGAGAAACCTGTGTGTGTGCTGTTGTACTGCATGCTCCACCCATGGCTAAAGGCCCTTATTGCCCTGTGTCTTAATGGTTCTTTTCTATGAGCTTACAAGCTTACAGAGATGGGTAGAGAGGTCCTCCTTATAGGTGTCATCTCAGCAATAAGATCATAACTGACACAGCAAGATCTTCTCTCTGGTGGCCTTTGGCGTGCCCTGTCAAATGAAGTCCATCTGTGTTTCTAGACATTTAGAAGAGCCATGAAATTTTCCTTTCTTCTCACCAGCCATTCTGGGAGAGGTAAGACTTAACAGATTGACATTCTTTGGTGCCCCCAAAGGTCACAATGCTCTAATTTGACATATGTATCTCAACAAGTCTTAATACTTGTCTCCAATCCAAGGTGAGCACTATGTCCAGAGGATATTTTTCCAACTCAGACTGTAATCTGTGTCTAAGAAGAATACCTCTCACAGTGGTAGCAGTGGAGGAGGCGCTAAGAAAGAACCTGGGGTATATAGTTTTCCCAGAGTGCCTGACATCCCCGTATGAACATCCAGCTCCATAGAACTTTCTGAAGTCTCTTCCGCTGTCACAGGCTCGGTAAGGGGGGGGGGGTCCCCAGGATTTAGAAGGAAGTGCTCTGATCTGATTGCACTCCCACTTCCTATGTTGGGGGATATGGTGTGGTCAAAATGGGTCTCTGAATAAAATTGGCTACTCTGCAGCTTTGTAGGCCAGTTCCTCATTTATTGAATCATAGAATCATGGAGTTGGAAGGGATCCCTACAGGTCATCTAGTCCAACCCCCTGCTCAATGCAGGATCAGCCTAGAGCATGCCTGACAAGTGTTTGTCCAGATGCTGCTTAAGGACTGCCAGGGAGGGGGAGCTCACCACCTCCCCAGGCAGCTGATTCCACTGTTGCACAACTCTTCCTGTAAAAAAGCTTTTCCTAATATCCAGCGGTACCTTTCTGCCCTTAATTTAAACCCATTATTGTGAGTCCTATCCTCTGCTGCCAACAGGAACAGCTCCCTGCCCTCCTCTAAGTGACAGCCCTTCAAATACTTAAAGAGCAATCATGTCCCCCCTCAACCTCCTCTACTCCAGACTAAACATTCCCAAGTCCTCATAGGGCTTGGTCTCCAGGCCCCTGATCATCCTCATCGCTGTCCTCTGCACCCACTCCATTCTGTCCACATTCTTTTTGAAGTAAGGCCTCCAGAACTGCACACAATACTCCAGGTGTGGCCTGACCTATGCCGTGTACAGCAGGACTATGATATCTTATGATTTGGATGTTATGCCTCTGTTGATCCACCCCAAGATTGCATTAGCCTTTTTTGTTGCTGCATCACACTGGCTGCTCATATTTACCTTACAGTCCACACGTACCCCAAGACCTGGGTGGACTTTGCCATGACTACTTTTTATTGTCCCTGACATACAGATCATTTAGAGCCTGTAGATAATGTAACTGTATGCAGGGGCATCATTTAGGGAGACAACCACCTCTGCATTCCAGACCACATGTGACTCTTAAATAAATAAATAAATAAATTTATCAGAAGCATCTAGCATCTATCGATCCAATCTTATACACACACACCACAGCCACCAAATGTCTTTGCTTAAAAAAACTAAAGAGGGTGGGTTGGATCCTGCAGAGGACTTATGCTGTTGCAACTCCCTACCAAGCTAGGAGTCGAATCTCAATCTTCTGAGGGCACCACATTTATTTCCTCAGAACTTAGAATCATTTCTGCTCATTTCTTTGTTGTGAGCAGTTCCCGTACAAGTGCCCCAAACCTCATGCTTTGAGAGGAATGGCGATGGTGGCACTTGAACTCTGCTAGATGCCAAACGACGAGGGAAGTGCTATTTCTTGTCATCTGTTGCCAGAGGTGGTTCTTGTGCCACTGGGTTGCTGTCTCTAAGCCAGGAAGAGCCTTTGAGGAATGGAGCATCAGAAGGAGGAGGGCCTGAACTTGTAGTTCCAAATAGCTTAGCCAGAGGAACCAGGCAACTACTGTTGCCATGGAGACAGAAGCACTCCGTGATGGTGGCCTACAGGAACATCTCTGCAGCACACTCCTAATTATAGTATACCAAATCACCCACTCAAAACAAAGACAGATTGGGCTTGTTTGACAAAATGCTTTACTTTTAAATACTACTTAGAGAAGAAGGTCAAAGTTAAATCCTTTCTCCCCTGCTTCCCCGCTGCCACAGGTTCCCCAGGCAAACTTGTATCCTTAATGAGCTTCATAGTTTATGGAGACCTCAAAATGGTGCTTATATTTTGGAAAATTACCCACCCAGTGGTGCCCTGAAGTCTCTGGACTTTCAGGTTGAACTCCAGGGCCCTAGCTCACAAGCTCAGTTCCCCCGCCCCCTGGTAGTAAACACTACTGAGCACAGTGGGACTTACTTCTGAGCAAATACACATCACCATGTGTGATGATGATGGGATGAGTGAAGGCTGTCGGCTGTTCATTCTGTTCTTTGCGTTGTAATTATGTATGTGCTATCAAGTTGCAACCAACTTATGGTGACCTCATCAAGGGGCTTTCAAGGTGAGTGAGGAGCAGAGGTGCTTTGCGATCGCCTTCCTCTACAGAGCACTTCCTTGGTGGTCTCCCATCTACGGACCGACCCTGCTTAGCTTCTGAGATCTGACAAGATCAGGTTATTGTTGTTTTTATCTTGTTCGTTGATTGTTAGGTGCTTTTACAATCTCGTTTCAAAGTGTTTTTGATGGCAGATTGTTCAGACTGTGTTGTTTTTATCTTGTTCGTTGAGAAGCCCAATTGGGGAAGGCGGTCCTTCAATCTATGTTCAAATAAGTGAGCATGCCCCACCACCTGGCATTAGCTTGTTAGAATCCCCATGTGGAACTGCACAGAAGTTCGACAATGAAAACAGCGTTGCACTTACCTGTGACTGTTGTTCATTGAGTATCTTCTGTGCAGGCACACATACCCTCCCTCCTGCCCTGCTGCATACTTTCTTCAGTGGTGTAAGAGGTACTGAGGGTAGGACGCTGCAGCGCGAAAGCACATGGTCTGTGGGCGGGAACAAGCTTCTGCTGTGGCACACAGCGCCCCCTGGAGGCTCTTAGCTATAATAACCTACTGATAGGCAGGCCTGATCATGTGCAGTCCCCATGTGTTTTTCCTCAGACAGGGCTGATCCACTGTCTCCTCTGTAGTGAAGGCTGCAGTTGTATGTGCACTTACTCTGGAGTAAAAGCAAACAAGAGGACATTCCTCTAAGCAAGTACATATATGTCATCTTTTCCCCTAGAGTTAACCTTCCTTTAAGACTCTTTACACTTACTTCTAAATGTAGGCTGTCATCCCTTCCGCAGCCAATGCTGCCTGTAACAGGCACATTAGAGTAGCATCTGCAGTGCTTATAGTGTAGGGTTTTAGGAAGTGTCCATGCTAGTTTTTATTGGCTTCTCAGGAAAGAGGCCAAGAAAGGTTCTTGTGTAGGTGAGGAGAGGGTGGGGGACAAATAATGGCTATTGCCCCCTCTTCAGCTCCTGGGTCCCGGAGGCAGAGGCTAAGGCTGGGGGGAAGAGAGCTATTGCCCCCTCTTCAGCTCCTGGGTCCAGAGGCTAAGGCTGGGGGGAAGAGTATGCTGGTGACTCATTCCCTAAGAGCGCTGGCTGGAGGAAAGGTGGGTTCCTCTCTGGTTCCTTGTCTGGCAGGCTCCAGATCTCTTACTCCCAGGGGGAGGGGGGGAGGCACAAATGCTGGTGACTGGCTTGTTCCTCTTGTGGCTCAGCTGTTATGAGTGACTGTATCTGTAATAAATGGCTGGTTCCCACACGGCTGGTGCCACAGACGTAAGAACACTTTTGGCTTTGGCGTGCCTCACTCCACAGCAGTGTGCCAGTTGCTGAAATAAATAAAAACATAAAAATGGCAATAATTAGACTGCAGGAAAATATTTTGTGTCTAAAGATAGCTTTAATTTGAGAACCGGCAGATGGGCTGGATTTGACAGATTCGTTGGACTAGTGGAAGCTCTTTCCTGTATTGGAAGAAGAGAGTGGAGGAGGAAAACCTTCCTCTAGTGGAACAAATCTGCCGGATCCAGCCCTGAGGGCTTGATTCCCATTTTCTGTCCAATTATGCCACGAGCATCCGCTTCACACCCCTGCCTTGGTTAGATGCCTGCATTGGGAAGTTCTGGGACTGAGAAGGTGGATTCTGGTGCCTTTTCTCACGAGAGTGAGGCAGTGTCCTTTGGCCACCCCCGCCCAAATTAAATTCCCCTTTCAAAGCTGTTGTGTTGGTCTTCATCTATTATTAAACTGGTACTTGCGCTTGGTGTTTGCAGTGACGGCAGACGCGACACTTCCTGCTGTGCTCTCCGTCTCGTTTTTCATTGCTTTGAAGCAATATGCCCCTTTCCCCGTCCCAGCCATACATCATCCTGCTATGCCCACGGGTGCTGGTGTTCTTTCTCTGATGTAGAGAGAGAGAAGTCTAACATGGGGTGCTTTCTGAGGTGAAGAATGCAGACTCTTAAATGGCATTTTCTTTTAAGTCATAGGTGGCAATGCCAAACTTGCATGCCTGTCTCTAGCTATGAATTTTAAGCTGCTGCCCAGTTACTATTTTCGTCTCTCAGCATGATGGCTTTATACGTTATTGTTTCTGGTTGCTGTTACAGTCATTCTCCGAAACTTACAAGTTGTCAGGTCCAACAGTCAAACAAATGGAGCACAGACTTCCAAGAAGCATATACTTTATTGTCAGTACAAGCACTGTTAGGAATGAGTAAAAAGGGAAAGCTTACTGAGATATACAGAGTTCAAATGACCCCTTACCACCACCACCAGTGGGCCAATCAGCCTGATTCCCGCGGGCAGGAAGGAATAACCGATGCAGCTGAGCTGGGAAACAAAACCAGTCACACGGCTGATTAATATGAAGACACTACAACTAGACAGTGGTACAAGGTTACAGATAATAGGAGAAGCGAGACAGGGAAAGGAATGCGGCACCCAGTCATACGCAGGTCAGGCGGGTGCCCCCTCAGTCCATAAACAATATGGCAGCCTAGCTGACACAAGTGCAACCCTGTGCAACGTTACTCCAGTCTAGGCCTGTTAGTCTTCAGATATTGGATTTTGTTGTTGTTGTTGTTGCTGTTAGTGAGGACAAATATGCAGAAACAGGAAAGCTACTGGCTCAGCTTGAGGAGTATGGGGCTCAGAGGTCCGCCTGCTAGAGTCTCCTGTGGTGAGACAGCCAGTCATTAGAATGTCAGAGTAGGGCTGGGGAGACCCAGGTTCAAATCACCTGTCAGCCATGAAGCTCCCTGGGTAATCATGTAACCCACCTTGGTGCCCTGACCGGGATGGCCCAGGCCAGCCGGGTCTCATCAGGTCTTGGAAGCTAAGCAGAGTCAGCCCTGGTCAGTACTTGGATAGGAGACCACCAAGGGAGTACAGGGTTGTTCTGCGGAGGCAGGCAATGGCAAACCACCACTGAACACCTCTTGCCCTGAAAACCTTATGGGATCGCCATAAGTTGACTGTGACGTGACAGCACTTTCCACCACAGGGTGGTTGGTTGTGAGAATAGAAGTGAGGAGGTTCCTAACCCTGGCTTCCTTGGAGGTAGTGCACGATATTGATGCTGAGGAATGAATGAACTAGATTCAACCCATGTGCAGGACTGCCCTTCCAGGAAAGTGAACAGGGCACTCCACAGTGGTCGTAGTGCTGCATACACAATGTGAGCTGGTCTTGTTGTTGTTGTTCAGTCGCACAGTCGAGTCCGACTCTTTGCGACCCCATGGACCAGCTCCCTCCAGGCCTTCCGGTCTTCCGCCATCCTCTGAAGTTTGCTCAACTTCATGTTCGTTGCATCGATGACACTGTCTAACCATCTCATCCTTTGCCGTCCCCGTCTTCTTTGACCTTCAATCTTTCCCAGCATCAGGGTCTTCTCCAGTGAGTGCTCCCTTCTCATTTGGTGGCCAAAGTATTTTAGCTTCAGTTTCATTATCTGGCCTTCCATGAGCTGGTCTTCCTTAGGGGCAAAGAGTGTTGATTGATCAAATGGGTCTGTCCAACCCAAATTTCCCCCATGGCTGAGCAAGTTCCTGCTACTTGGATGAACAATTACATCTTGGTATTCTGAAACCTCTGGTTGAAGCTGAATTGACTGCAGCTTTTGGTGATAGTTTTTTGTTTTGTTTTTTACTTCAGTGGAACGAGGCATTTCCACTTAACTAATATCAGAAGCTGAAATGCCACTGAAATGTAACCAGGTCTGTCTTTTTATTTGACAGGGACACACCAAAGGCTAGCAACTAATGGGACTGTAAAGTGGAACTTTCAGTAATAAAGCTTGTGCCCATTGCAAACAAGTGCTCAGAAAAGAGACAACAATTGAAATTGGAATTGTCCACGGCTAGTGATATGGACTGCCTGACAAGGTCTCGAGAGAGCAAGAGGAAGGTTGCAGGCTTAACATGTATGGGAAATTATAGGTGTTTCTATACAAATGCTAGAAGTGTCCAAGGTAAAATCAGGAAGTTGGAGTGCTTGGTGTTGGAGGGAAAAATAGACATTGTGGGTATTTCAGAAACTTGGTGGGATGAGGAAAATCAGTGGGATACGGTGATTCCCGGTTATATATTATATCGGAAGGATAGGGGGGGAAGGGTTGGAGGTGGGGTGGCTTCCTTTAACTACCAAGCCTTTAATCAACGGGTCTGCCCTTATCATATTATTCAATATTTCTATTGTAAACACAAATAGTAAAGGGGATAGAGGACACCCTTGTCTCGTTCCTTGTTGTATCTGAATTTTTCCTGTGAGATCCCCATTAACCATAATCCTAGCTTCTTGTTGCTGGTATATTGCCTCGATCATTTTTGAAAATACCCCACCACATTCCCAATGCTCCAAATTCTTCTTAATAAACTCCCAGCTAACGTTGTCAAATGCCTTCTCGGCATCGAGAAACAGAAGGGCCATCTGTTTCTCGTTGTGTGATTCATAAAATTCAAGCACATTAAGAATTGTTCTTACATTGTTCCTGAGGTGCCTTCGTGGTAAAAACCCGGCTTGATCTACATGGATAATTTGTTGTAGCACATTTTTAAACCTACTGGCCAAAATCGTTGCAAAAATTTTATAGTCTGAATTAAGAAGTGAGATTGGTCTGTAATTTTTTATTTGGGTTAAATCTGTTTCTTGTTTGGGGAGTAAGGTAATTAGGGCTTCCTTCCAGGATTCTGGGATCCTATTTTGTTCTACTATATTGTGAATAGTCGACTTCAGGGGCATATCAATTTCGTTTGCGAATACTTTATAAAATTCAGCAGGTAACCCATCTGGGCCTGGTGCTTTCTTCGATTTTATTTGTGCAATAGCTTGTGTTATTTCACACAGTGTGACCGGAGAGTTTAACACTTGCCTTTGTTCTATGGTAAATTTCTTTTTGTTATATTTCTCTAACAGTTTCTCTATTGTTTGAGGCTCTTGAGTTTTTTGTTCATATAATTCTTTGAAGAACTTTTCGACAATTTCTTTAATTTCTCTAATATTAAAACAACTCCTATTCTCAGTTTTCAACAATTTTATTAATTTTTCTTCCTTTTCCTTCTTTAGTTGGTAGGATAACCACCTGGTTGGCTTGTTTGCCTTCTCAAAAAAAATATGTCTGGCATAGGTCAATTTCGCCGTTATTTCTGCTGTTAAAAGACAATTTAGTTGATGTTGCAGTTTAATTACATTGAGCCTCAATTGCTTAGAGTTTGGGGCTTTTTTAAGCTCAGTTTCTTCTTTTTTAATTTCATTTACTATTTGTTTATACTTCTCCTGTTTCTGTTTTTTTAGCCAAATTTCTTGCCTAATCAATCTGCCCCTCGCAAAGGCCTTAAAGGCATCCCATACCACGGCAATATTTGTTTCTGGTATTAAGGTTTGCTTAAAGAAATTCTTAAATTCTTCTTTACACTCAGTCACAATTTTTTGATTTGTTAGCATCCACGATTTCATCGTCCATCTTGTTGCTTTAGGTATGTCTTGTAGCTCCAGCAACACCGGGTTATGGTCGGCAAAAGTCAGAGGGAGGATATCTGCTTCTATTATGTCCATAAGAATTGTACTTGACGCCCAGATCATGTCTATTCTTGAATATGAGTTATGACGTGAGGAAAAGTATGTAAAGTCCGACATATAGCCGTTACATACCCGCCATATATCGATCAGCTTCAGCTCCTCCACCATTCTAAGAAAAGCTTGTGGTAACTTAGTGGCTTTCGTCTGTTTTCGTCCCTGGTTCTTTCTATCCTTTTGTGGATCTAAAACCGCATTAAAGTCGCCAGCTAGGTAAATTTCTTCCGCCGAAAAAGTCGTTATGATATCCCGTAACTTCTGGTAAAACTGCCCTTGACCATAATTCGGCGCGTAAATATTAACCACTATTGCCGATTTATTTTGCCTTTTGATCTTCACTATTAAAATTCTTCCATCTGCGGCCTCAAACAGCAATTCAGGTTGAAGATGATGTTTCACATAGGTGACCACCCCTCTTTTCTTGCATGAATCTGCAGAAATAAAATTTTCCCCCAATTTTTTACATTCCAGAAATTTCCCATCCTCCTTCTTAATGTGGGTCTCTTGCATGCAAAGTATATCTGCACACAGCTTATTTGCCTGGTGGAAAATTTTTCTTCTTTTTTGAGAGGAGTTTAGACCATTCACATTAATGGAAAATATCTTGATCTTCTTAGTTCCCATTCTCTTTATGTTTAAGTTCTTCTTCCTTTCTTTGCTGTGCCCTTGTAAGTACTGTCAATGAGTTAAATCTATTGCGTTTTCCTCTTGTTGGTCTTCCTACGTCTTTCTTCCCCTCTTCTGCTGTCTCCACTTCAGGTCTTTCCTCCGAGCCAGAGGATTCTTCTTCTTCTTCATACATTCCCAGATCTTGGCCATATCTTTTTAGAAATTCTTTTAGTTTCATTAACGAGCTCACTCTATGGTTTTTCCCCCTATATGTGAAGGCTAAGCCTTCTGGGATCAACCATCTGTATAAAACTTCATTTTTCCGGAGGGATTCAGCTAGTCTTTGGTATTCCTGTCTTCTTTCTCGTATTCGCCATGGAACCTCTTTCAGCACCCTGATCTCATTTCCTTGTATGTTTATTGTCGTGGTCTTAGATTTTTCCAGGATTTTGTCTCTTATTGTTCTTTTATAAAACCTCACATGAACTTCCCTGGGCACCCTGTTCCTTTTCGCATAGGCCGAATTCCGTCTAAACACCTGATCAATCTCTTGTACCATTTCACTTTCAGGAATTTCTAACACTCCTGCCAATGTGTTCACTATAATTTCTTTTATGTCCTCGGTTTTACTCTCTGGTATGTTTTGTAGTCTAATTAAAAGCGCCGCTTTCTCAAATTCTAATGATATCACAGATTCCTCTAGGGATTCATAATTACTCCTTAATTCTGAAAGTGGCTCTATCGCCTTCGCAATCATCTCTGGGAACGTACTTTGCATTGCTAATGTCATTGCTTTAGTTATGCTTTCATTTATTTGGGTATTTAAATCTTTTGTTTGGGATAGGTTGGAAGTTACAGTCTTAATCTGCCCAGGTGATGGCACTGATGTTTTCCTTCCACCACTCGCCATTTTGGTTTTTATCCACCTACCAGCTAACCCACTCTCCTTATGGGTTTTCCTATCAAGCCACCTCTTGATCTACCACAATCCTCAAGTTTCCTGTTTTGGATGCCCCAGTCTCAACAAGTTTACAATTAATCCCCTCACCAATCAAAATTATAAATATAATAGACTTCAATTCATTATCAAAATACCCAGTCCCCAAATTCATTAATACAGCACATTCACATTTTCATACAGTCAACATTCAAACATCTCACATATTGCACTTCTCATTCACTCCTTCTTTTTCAATTGCTGTCGGTTATTATCAATTAGCATCTATTACTCTTTCCTTTCTTTCTCCACTTCTGTTTCAGTCACCTTCAGTCACCGCATTCCACAGTTTAGCCATACAAGCAAAGATTCCTTTCATTCACACCACTCAGCCTTCACTACAGTCTTTGGAGTCGCTCTTCTGTTAAACACTAATAACTTTCTTATTGTCCTTCTTGCCTTTTCGTTCTTATCTTCAGCCCTTCTTCCTCAATGTTTAGTCCGGTAAATCCAAACACCGTCCTGACTCTGCCAGACTCTACCAATCAATAGCAGATAGTCCGATAGGTTCGAAGCTTCCGGAGACTCTGTATCTGGCCGCGACGTGCCTCTTGCCTCTTCCAAACAAACCTCACTCCTTCCTCCACATACCAACACCGTCCGGTTTGTTGTTAAGTAACGCCTTCTAACGTTCTTAATTCAAATAAGACTTCGGGCACCGTTTGCTTTCAGCCGCTCTACCTTTCCCTCTTAGTCCCGGTGCTCGATTACTTCAGTCTTTGGGCGTCTAAGGGTGTTGTCGCTGCTCCGCGTCTAAACGCCACCTTCGCCTTCCGTCCCCTCTCCTTCAGGGAATCGCTCCTCCACTGTAAGTAAATTGCTTATTCTTATCTTACATTTGGGTTAGTTCTTAACTGCCGATGCACATCCTCGGCTTTCCAGCCACAGCTATGGGCTCTAGCACGCTGGCTTGCCCTCTTGTCCTGACCCGCCGTCTTGGGTGGAATTTCTGAGCCGAAACATGCCGCCGCCGCCGCCGTCTCGCCTCCCGAACAGCCCACCTTGCACAAGTCTCCCTTCAAGAGCACTTGGAGGGAAAATTATTGCTAATTTCCCTCTAAACCGATCAGGAATACAGCTTAGGTGGCTGAGCTAAACTCAACCCCGTTCGCCGTCGCCGAGCCAGAACCGGAACCCAAGAAAGCACCCTAGCTCACCCTCCACTATCTTTGTTATGTGTCATCTGATGCTGTGTGATCTTTGGAAGTTCTCGTTCTTAATAAAGCTGATTCACTTGTTACTTACTTCGTTGCATACTTAACACTGATGGCACCTGGTATTTTTGGCCACTGTGTGACAGAGTGTTGGACTAGATGGGCCATTGGCCTGATCCAACATTGGCCTCTCTTATGTTCTTATGTTAACAAATGCCAGGCCAGTGTGGGATGCGCACAATGTTCTGGGGAGGTGTTGGATGCTGCTTGAGAGAAAATGGTATTTTTAAAAGGCTGTGTCGACCTCACAAGAACTTGGCCTACAGTTAATAGAAATGAGAGAGCGGATCTTTTCTGTGAGAATGCCTTGGCAACTTGCGCATAGTGCTGTTGACCAAGTTGGGAACCTGAAAAGAATGACAATAGGCCCCCTTGTGATTCTTTACAGACCCCCCCCCCACTAACATACAGCTAACTACTAACAGGTATTCATTAAATATACTTTACTAAGTGATGTACTGGCTGTCAACAAGTCTGTGTAGTCTTTTATCTCTAAGACACTTTTCAGACATTCTAGGGTCAGAGAATGAAGTTGCGCACATGCAACTCTGTTCTTGTGGCTGGCAAGCTGTGCTTTTGCTTTTGCCAAAGGCCCCAAAGGCTGCAGAGTGCCCAGTGCCCACCTGGAGATACCAAAATACCCTGAAGTATTTAAGAGAAGTTGCTTTTTGATGGTTCTGGTCCCAACAGTTCTTTGTTGGGAAATTCTTAGAGATTTTGAGGGTGGAGCCTGAGGAGAAAACTCTGAGGAAACTTTGTGAATGTTAAACAGTGTGAAGTGCTTAGTAATTTAATCTGTGTAAGTGGTCTCTACATACAGGTTTATTGATACAGGAGATACTTATTTTGGATAATAACAGCACTAATATTGGGTTGATTGCTGGTGAAATCACTGATGAGGAAGCACAATTTGTCTCTCGTTTAATACAGGCTGTGACAATGTTGAGGCATTCTAAACTTTTGTTCCCTGATGTGTTCACAGTATTGCCATTTTTAAAACATGGGTAACATATGAGGGCTTGCCTTGGGGGGGTTGGTAATACTGTTGCCTTGGTAATAGTGTTACCATCAATGTAGCTTTAGTTTAGAATGATAATGATACAATCTTATTTCCCCCCCTGTCAACTAATTGGCACTGACCCAGCGCCTCAGGTCAGAGGCTGCTGTGGAATTGACTGCTGCTGACTTCACTCCTCCTGGGGCGATAGTGGGAGGAGCTGCTCCTGGGAACCTGAGTTTGGTTGTCAGTCAACAGGCCTGGGAGGATTGCTGATTGGCCCCAGGCCAGCCAGACAACACAGGTCTCTGCAGCTGAAAGCAATGGCCAGAGTTCTACTTTTTAAAAAATCAATAAAAATTGAAGAGGTCTGTGAGGTAGTTTTATTGGGAAGAGTCCTACAGGAGGTATGACTCAGGTGGGTAGTTATGTTGGTCTGAAGCAACAGAACAAAGTAAAAAGCAGGAAGTTTTAATGCCTATTTTGCCTCAGTTTTTTCCCCTGAATAAGAGAACAGGCTCATCTAGAGATGGCAGTAGGCAAGGCACGGCATCCAGGCTGCTGGTTGACATGGACAGAGAGGTAAGTTGAGAAGCACCTGGCTGCACTGAATGAGTACAGATCCCCCGGGCCAGATGGTATGCACCCAAGAGTGCTCCAAGAACTTTCTAGAGAGCTTGCAGAGCCTTTGTTCATCATCTTCCAGACCTCTCGGAGGGCAGATGTTATCCCAATTTTTTAAAAAGGGAGGAGGGATGACCCAGGAAACTACAGGCCAGTCAGTCTGACCACTGTCCCAGGGAAAATACTGGAGCAGATTTTAAAGGGATCAATAAATAAAGGATACTGGGAAGTCAGCACGGATTTGTTCCCAACAGGACCTGCCAGACCAACCTCATTTCCTTCTTTGATTGAGTGACAAGCTTACTGGATCGAGGGAATGCTGTTGATGTTGTTTACCTGGATTTCAGTAAAGCTTTTGACAGGGTTCCCCATGATGTTCTGATGGGTAAACTAAAGGACTGTGGACTGGACTCTAGAATAGTTAGGTGGACAGGGAACTGGTTAGAGAACAGCATATAAAGAGTAGTTGTCAATGACATTTCATCTGAATGGAGGGAGGTGTCCAGTGGGTTGTTACAGGGCTCGGTACTGGGCACAGTACTTTTCAATATTTTTATACATGATCTGGATGAGGGTGTGGAGGGGCTACTCATTAAATCTGTAGATGACACCAAATTGGGAGCAGCAGCAGCAAACACACCAGAAGACATAGAATTCAACAAGATCTGAACATGCTGGGAAAGTGGGTGGAAGTGAACAAGATGCAATTTAACAAGGATAAGTGCTGAGTTCAGAGGCAGATCTACTGTGAAACTAATGAAGCTTAAGGTTCAGGACACTTAATTCTGGAAGGGCCCTGACACAACTTTTTTTTACCCTGACACAAGTTTTTTTTTAACAAGTGGATTTTTCAGCAAAATTGATGGAGTTTTTTTAAAGTGTTTGTTAATTTTTTTAAAATGGCTATTTTAATGACAGAATCATAAGTCAATGGGTTGAAGTACTTAATATTGACCTTAGAATATGCTCTAATACCCATTTCATATGGCCTCAAAATGTCCCTGTAATTGGTCAAATTTCAATTTTTTCTCGGGGGCTTGCAGCACTGTTGCCCTATTATTGCCCTATTGTTGCTGGTTGAGAAGGGCCCCCCATAACAGTTCAAGCTTCAGGGTCGCAAAAATGTAGGTCTGCCACTGGCCGAGTTCTACATCTGGGTAACAAAAATGAGGAACATGCATACTGGATGAGGGATACACTTCTGGGTAGCAATGTGTGTGAACAAAATCTTGGGGTATGGGTGGACTAAAAGCTAAATATGAGCAGCCAGTGTGATATAGCAACAAAAAAGGCTAATGCAATCAACAGAGGCATAACATCCAAATTGTAAGCTGTCACAGTCCCCACTGTACACTGCCTTGGTCAGGCCACACCTGGAGTATTGTATGCCATTCTGGAGGCCTTACTTCAAAAAGGATGTGGACAGAACGGAACACGTGCAGAAGAGAGTGACAAGGATTATTGGCAGCCTGGAGACCAAGCCCTATGAGGACTTGGGTATGTTCAGACTGGAGTAGAGGAGGTCGAGGGGGGACATGATGGCTCTCTTTAAGTATTTGAAGGGCTGTCACTTAGAGGGCAGGGAGTTGCTCCAGTTGGCAGCAGAGGATAGGACTCATAGTAATGGGTTTAAATTAAAGGCAGGAAGGTACTGGCTGGATATAAGGAAATCTTTTCTTTACAGTAAGAGTTGGGCAACAGTGGGATCAGCTACCTGGGTGGGTGGTGGGCTCCCCCTCACTGGCAGTCTTTAAGCAGTGGCTGGACAAACACTTGTCAGGGATGCTCCAGGCGGATCCTGCATTGAGCAGATTTGGTCTAGATGGCCTGTAGAGCCCCTTCCAACTTCTCCTGCTTGTGCATGCTCCCTCTTTCTCTATCCCACTCTATGTCTTCTCCCTCTCTGTCCTTTTCTCTGTAGTCTTTCTGTATTCCTGTTTCTTTAGTGCGCTGCCTGAGGGGGTACACAACTGAAATGCTTAGGTGAGCCACAAAGCATCTGGACAATTGGAGCTAACTGGGCTGGCCCATGACAGAGCCTTCGTCTCCCATGAACCATGCCACTGCAGGGAAAAGGGTGTCGGAATACCACCTTTAATCTGTCTGCTGGATTGAGAGGTTGTTTTTGACCTTCATGCATGGTACCCTGTTGAATTCCAGGAAAATGAGCTTAGAGGCTTCTGAGCTGCCCAAAAGTGGTTGCTTTCAGTTGTGTATTGCAATTGTGCACATTATCACTGGGTTGCCCAACTTGGAAACAGAAGGGCCTGGCACAGAACAAGGAAATTTCCAGTGTGCATATGTGTTGGCAGGGTTTCTATGCACCCCAAGAGGACTGCAGCATTAAGGTTTGGGGTGCTGGGGCCAGGTTGTGGCCACATTCTGCTTCTTCCCAGGAATGTCCCACAGTGTCCAGGAGGAATACAGCAAGGATGTGGTGGTGGTGGGGAGCAGTGGGGTTCTTCAGCCTTGACTGGGCTGCATGTGCCCGCCCTGACCAGGGGCCTTTCTCTTCTGCAGCCCAGTGCAATTCTAACACATTATTGAAAGGTTGTGGCCACTGACCACATGCAACCCTGCATGACTCTTCACCCCACTCCAGCTACACTAATTAGCCAATTTATAGAATAAAGTTAAGTAACCTGAATGACCAATAGCAATCCCAAACTAATTGAAAATGACCTATGATAACTTCTGGACTAATAAGAAATTTTGGGAAATGACCTCCAGTAACCCCAAAGCTAATTGGATTTTTTTGAGAAATGACCTCCAGTAACCCCAATGACCTATAGTAACCCCAAATCTAATTTGAAATTTTGAAAAATGACCTCAAGTAATCCCAATGACCCCGGACTAATAAATTTTGAAAAATGACCGCAAGTAACCGCAAGTAATAAATTTTGGGAAATGACCTATAGCAACCCCAAGGACCTATAGTAACCTCAAAGCCAATTGGAGATTTTGAAAAATGACCTCAAGTAACTCCAATGACCTATAGTACCCCCCTGACCTAATAAGAATTTTGGGAAATGACCTATAGTGACCCCAATAATCTATAGTAGCTCCCAACACTGATTGGAAATTTTGAAAAATGACCTCAAGTAACCCCAGTGATCTACAGTAAGCCCTGGAGCAACTGGAAATATTTCAGAGTGCCTCTCCAGTGACTTGAAGACACTGCATTGATCTCCAACCCCCAGCTGGGATCCAGCAGCAACCTCCCGAGTGACTGCTTCTTCAGGGGGAGTGTAACCCCCTCACAGTTATGCTGATGAAGAAAGCACTCCACTCTTATCAGGACCTCCGCAAACCTACCCAAATCAGCTGCTGGAACAGGATTTGGTGTTACCTGTGTAGATCTTCACTGTCTCCCAGCAGCTTCATGTAGATGTTTAATAGCGGAGGGGGGGGGGATACCCATGTAGGAGCCTGCAGCATTTATGTCATGAACCAAGCTGGAATGCCCCCAGCCTTCCATTTCTTACTTCTGGAACCAGCCAGCAAGGTAAGAATGGAACTGCTGAAGAATGGGTCTCCCTCCCCCCAAACTAGCCATAGTATCTGTCAGGCACTGGTATATCCAAACTCAATAATGGGTCCAGAAGAATTGATAATCTGTCTCTGTTATGACCATCTGCTTAAGCGCCACACTCAAGCATGGGATGCTGACCACTGGGCAGGAAGTTACTGAGGCCATTTGGGGAGCTTCAGTTGGGTAGCTGTGCTGGCAAAAGTTTATGCCCAGGAAAATCTTACTGGTCTTTGAGGTACTACTGGACACGAATCTTGCTCCTTCTTCAGAGAGTGTTCTCGTTACTCTTGCACTGCTGTTTGGCCCCTATGCAAAGACCACGCACGTGCAGCTGACTCTGACAGCGGGACAGAAACTACAGAGAATGTGACTCAAACACACCAAGGAAGTAAAACAACAACAGCAGCAAACAGTCTGTCTCAACTTCTCCGACAAAGAGTATCTCTGTGTATTCACAAGTTTGCTTGTGGGGGGAAAAAACTATGACATTTATACTTGTCAGTTTTGTGCAGCATTTACATTATAAATTATATATTATGCTATTAAAAGTTTAGTTTTTATAAGAAAGTATTGCATATATTTCAGTTGTCCCCCAACCTTCACGTCTTAAAAGAAAACGGTGTGTGTGTGTGTGTGTGTTTTCCAGGGCATCAACGTTTCTAGAAAGTTCACAGTTCTGGTAACCGATTCTAGGGCAGTTCATGCGTCTTCACAATCAGGCATGGCGGCATGTTCACAAACTGGAGGCAGACAAAGAAATATATTCCATACATGCCACCAGCAGTCATAACAAAAGCATGTAGGATCCACGTGACACACAGTGGGCCGACACCCTCCTCTCCTCGTAGAGGAATGAGACAAGTTCATTTTTGTTCCAAAATCAGGAGCCACAGAATAGGTAACTCCTTTTCTGTGCTGCATTGCAGCCGCTTGCAAAATTAAACAATTTAAAGGCAGGGGGGAAATAAATAATTTCCTTCATGGGTCTCACTACTCAAACTACAAAGTGAGCTTTTGTTGAGATACACAGAAAACAGTAGTGGAATCTGGCAGGCAACAGGAAGGCAAGACATGTTTACAGGAAGGCTTATTACCAAGATCTGGCATAGGATGGAGCCAAAGGAAACTCTGGTGTGGTGAAAGTTAAGGCATTTTACTTAGGTCTCCCTTGTATTGCTTGCTTCCGTTTTGTTGTTGTTCAGTCGCACAGTCGAGTCCGACTCTTCACGACCCCATGGACAAGATCTCGCCAGGCCCTCCTGTCTTCCGCCGTCCTCTGAAGTTTTAACCTTCGATAAATGCAGCAGGTATGCAGAGAGACGTAGGATGAGGGCAGTAGGCAGGGGGGCTTAGCACAGTTGTGACCTTTTATACACCTTCAAAGACTGTGCAAGAAAGACAGTCACCCTTGTCAATACCGCTACCTGCAATATTCATCTAATACTTTATTGATTATAGGTTCAGGTGGGTAGCTGTCTTGGGCTGAAGCAATAGAACAATGTCTGAGTCCAGTGGCACCTTTAAGATCAACAAGGTTTAAGTCTGGGTAGAAGCTTTCAGGTGCAGGCACAGTTCTCCAGTGTATCTGAAGAACTGTGCCTGCACATGAAAGCTTCTACCCAGAATTAAACTTTTTTTTTAACTGGACTCAGACTTTGTTTTACTGATTATATTAGGCAGGAAATGGTTTGCACAGCCAAGCCCTGCATCCCATTAAGAGGCAAATGCACAAATCCTGCTCCTTCCCACCCCTTGTCCTGCTTGCCATTCTCTTTATTTCTCATGTATACAAAGTGATAGCTTTGTATGTCAGCACTGTGGCTGGCTTCTGTGCCAACACCTAAAAAGGTTCTGAAAGCCAAACCCCATTTCACTCCGTCAGAGTAGAAGTTAACAGTTTACATTACTTTTGAAATCATCTATTTGTTCTTAGTCAAAACATATTGTCGATGGTCAGTAGAAAAGTGCTTACTTGAGGAAAAAACACTGTTATGGTTATATCTTCATTGGCCATGTAAATATCTATGCTATAA
The DNA here is from genome assembly GCF_001447785.1 of Gekko japonicus. Lineage (NCBI taxonomy): Eukaryota > Metazoa > Chordata > Lepidosauria > Squamata > Gekkonidae > Gekko > Gekko japonicus. The sequence continues at coordinate 227,756 of NW_015172046.1, read as the reverse complement.
ATTCCTGTCATCATTGTGAGGAGTGGTACTTCATTCACAGACAGCTTCCAGCCACCTTAAATCCATATTGTAACTGAATTTTTTGAGCTGTTTCCACTTTGAGATATATTTCCTATTACACAATGCAGCGGTATTCTTTAAGCAGTAGTTACTTTTCATAGGTCAAGTGTACACAAAATCCAGCAAATTCGGCAACAGGGGGTTAGTGTCCCATGGAATATAAAGAGCCTTAGAGGGCAATCTGAACCATCCCAGTTAAGGTCTTTGTTGCTGCATAATCTCCAAAAATGCATGTACTATCCTTTCCGTTTCCGAAAGAGACTGATTCACCTTCTAAAAGTCTGCAGATCCTCTATACTACCAACACATTCCATGACTGTTACATGTAAATGACTGTTCAGCCTGTCTATACGTTTGAATTCTAACTTCCATTCCAGTGTATTTTAAAAAGTGTGTGCCTTGCACATGAAAGCTCATACTTTGTTGCCACTGGACTCTAAATTTGATCATGACCGTTAAACACATTGATTTTCAAAGCTTCCCACCTTTGAGGGGAAAGGAATCTTTTCCTCAGATTCATCCCCCCCCCCCCGGTTCAAAGGCTCCTGAGCCCCTTGCCGCGTCACTGCCTCCGTTCAGGCAGGGTTCTGTCTGGGGCACAGAGCTGCCCTGCATGGACAGGGCATGTCCTAACACACATGGCAAAATGCCTCCTATGACTGCGCACTGCAGACAGGTGGACAAACCATATTTCAGAGAAGCTTGTCAGTCACTCATGATCTTCTCAGTGAGAACAGAACTAAAAAACCATCCCATTAACTGTTCCATTCCCCACTGTTGCGCTCATTGCATTCCTCCTCTTCTGAATCGGCAGACACTTTCTTAATCCTCTGGATGGCCGCCTTGATGCTCCTCTCCAGCTCACTGTCGGATCCTCTCTCGCCGTCTTTCTTGGGCTCTTGGCTGACTTTCCGCAGTTTCACTCCCTTCCTGATGGCTGCCAGGATGTTGTCGTTGAGAGAAGAGCTGAAGGGAGGAGCCGAAGAGGCCGGTTCCACTTTACGAAGAAGGATCTCGCCACGCTTAAGCGAAGCCAAAACCTCATCCATGGATCCTGGGGCAGAGCAAAGCAATCGGTTACTCTCAGGGGGAAAGACAAGTGATACGAAAACAACGCTTTGTCGGGCTCACTTACTCCAAAGGTAAACCCAAGAGTCATTCCCTGGCCTTGATCCACAGACACCTTTTCAGTCAAGCCTGAGCCCCCCCCCCCTCCAGCTTCAGGAGCTTCTTCAGGTTTCAGCAATCATTTTGGGCAGTGCTGAAGGAATAAAAACATCCTGCCCTCGGCAACATCATTCACATCTCTGCTTCCATTCTCCATGCTCCCATAAACAACCTGCCTCCACTGCAATGCCATCTCATTCACTGCATGGCCCAGGCTAGTATGGGTGGGATTACCCAGGCCTTGAACATTCTGCAAGTCTGTGCCAAAAAGTGCTGCAGAATTTGTCTGCTTGGCTCTGTCCCTGCAGTGTTGCCATTTTTGCAGCAAAGAGAACAGATGTCTAGCAGAGGCAAAGCTTCTCAACCCGCAGGAATGGCGGCATCACTCAAAAGCAGAGCACAGAATGAGCAAAACCATCCCTTGAATTCTTCTCTAAAAGACTATCATGTCAGCCAGCCATCCCCGAGGATGACTTGCAGAACATCACCAAGGGATCAATGGCCCCCGATCACATCTGCATGCTAGCCACTGAACTAGTCTGCTTTTCGGTTCGCAAGGGTTTTACCGGGCACACAGCCATCCTCCCGTGCAGACCGCACAGATGTATGGATCTCACGTACAACCATCTCACCAGCCGTGGAAGTAGCCCAAGTGCAGACACAGGCCACAATTCTCAAAGACTACAAAAAGAGAGCCCGGAGGGGTGAGGCGATCTTGGTAACAAGGGAGTCACAGGTTTGGTGAACAGAGCGTGCACTGCTGCTGTTTGGAAAAACACTGTATACCTTGATAAAAACAAACAGCAACATGATGCACAGAAAGAGGGGGCTATTTACCTGTACAATTACTTGGTACACACTTGGATGTATCATGTTTGTCCCCTTTGGAGTCCCTTTCTCTGGGAGGGTCTTCACATGCAAGGGGCAGAGACTTGTCTTTAGCTTGCATCGATTTTGAGCAAACAGGATGAGTGCCCAGAACTGGAGGAGGAGGAGGAGGTGGTGGAGGAGGAGGAGGTGGAGGAGGTGGTGGCGGCGGTGACACTGTGCCCCCCTCATTGTTCTTCTGTTGCTTTGGGTCACAGGACGGAAGAAAAATCTGGACAGGAACATCTGCAGGCGGCTTCCGGCGAGGTGCTTTGACACCTTTGGCTTGCACGAGGTGGGAGTTTTTGGACTGCTTTGCAGGCGTCTTGCTTATTGACAAAGGCTGAGGGGGGGTGGTTGGAGTCCGGCGGGGGATGCCCTGCCGCTGCGTGGAGCTCAGAGGCTGAGAGCGGGAAGTCTTCAACACAAACTGAGCCGGACATTTCTGCAAAGTGAGAACCTCCGTGTTTCAATCAAAAAACAACTGTTGTAAGGAGTAGCAGTGCTGATCAATGCTCCCTCTAAGCTGTGGAGTCTTGTGAGCAAAAATTCTACCTTGTGAGCTACTGGCATTAAAGTGGTGAGCGAGCGATTTGGCTGCTGCTCAAATTAGGTTGTACTGGAGCCATCCCTCCTGAGCTAAGAGGAAAAGGTGTGAGCTGGAGGCTAAAAAACTGTGAGCTAGCTCACACTAACTCAGCTTAGAGGGAACACTGGTGCTGACCATCATATTTGCACCCCACCAAAGAGGCACAACCCTTCCAAAGAGACTCTACAGAGCAATGTTATTAACTTCATATGCAGCCCACCTTTCTCACTAAAAGGGCAGACTACAAAATATGAAGGACAAATTCAACCAAGAGGCACGGATCTCTAATAAAAAAAAATGCAGTGGGCTAGGATAGAAGAGGTGGAAAACAGTGCAAGCAAATAATTAAAAAAACCTATCTATGGCAACAAAACAGTTGAAGAACTACCCAAGGCAGCATAAATGATCTAAGATTTGACATACCATAGTGAAGAAGCAAACAGTTACAAAGGTAGAAGGCACTGAGTCAACACAGAGTGTAAGAAAGAGTGCAGTATACTCACAATACTATCCCGGTCAATTTCACCACAACCCGCAGAGGCTAAAGCACTCTAGCTTGCTCAAGTGCACTAAAACAATGCAAGATTCCACTGTGGAATGAAAATGGAGGACCACAGTCCTGTCACCATACCTCTTTGAAGGACTTTAGCCTCTCCAGGGTTTTCTGACGCTCCTCCTTTATCCAGGCTTTCTTCTTTTTCTCCTCCTCCTTCCTGTTGTCTCTTTTCTGCATTGGAGCACATGGGAAGAGAAACACGTAAGCAGTGTTCCCTCTAAGCTGAGTTAAGCTAGCTCACTGTTTTTTAGCCTCCAGCTCACTTTTTTTTTTGGTCTTAGCTCAGGTAGGATGGCTCCAGAGCAAACTAATTTATGCAGTAACCAAACTGCTCACTCATAACTTAAATGCCAGTAGCTCACAAAGTAGAATTTTTGCCCACAAGACTCCACAGCTTAGAGGGAGCATTGCACGGAAGTGCTTTTTGTCCCTGCAGATTTGTGGCCTCCATTCCTGGCCCAGCTAAGAGCCTAGCAGGGACATAAGAGCACTGGGGCTGCAGCACAAACCTAGCCCTCAGGGGAAAAATAAAAGTGCCGGCCTTACTTCCCTGTCCGTATAACAGGCATAATGACAACAAGTCTATAGGTAAATGGACAAGAGAGCTGAAATTCTTCAGGCTGCTGAATCCTGAACCCTGTACTTGTTCTAGCAGAATTGCAGGCACACAGAGCCCCGCCCTATGGGGAGGATGACCAAGACTCAGAATGGCTACTGCCTTCCTTGAGCCTCGGGGGAGCCGTGTGTGCCTTGCCCTTTACAAAGGAAGCGAACTCCTGTACCCAGAGAAGAGGAACTCCACAAAACTTGAGCAGATATGCCAATAGTCTTAGTTTGTATAACTGGGCATTTCTTTCTACTGCATCTGGCTTATTGATCAGCCAAAAACCTTTTAACCATTTACAGCAACAATCCATTAAAATAGATTCAGGTGGGTAGCTGTGTTGGTTTGAAGCAGCAGAACAAGGTTTGAGTTCAGTGGCGCCTTTAAGACCAACAAAGTTTTATTCTGGGTATCAGCTTTCGTGGGCATGCACACATTAAAATGTAACACTGGATGCAGTATAAAGCCATAGAAAAATATTAAGTCAGATCATCCACTTTGGCAGTCCAGTTCTCATTCCTAAATCTCTGGGCCCATGCAGCTGATCTGGCCACTCTAAACATATTAACTATCCAGTGTTCAGAAAGTAAAAACATAACCTTACCAATATTAACAGGCCAGGAGAGTTGCTAATATCTCCCCAACAATGTTCTTTCTTGACAAATCATAATGGGACATCTCAACAAGCAATGACAAAATATTTTCTAGTTTCAGCCAGACTGCACACACATAAGAAGCCATTCTAGCTTCTCGTACTGCCCTTGTAAAAACCGG
>NW_015172046.1:199255-223121 GCF_001447785.1 Gekko japonicus | reverse complement strand
GGGGGGGGCTGGAGATGATGAATGCCTTATGTCGCAGAGGTACTTCCCGTTCAACTGGGCACTGCTACTGTGGGGCAGCCTTCTTAGCTTTCAGCGGCACCTTAAAGATGAGCACGTTTACCATAGCATCAGCTTCACCCCACTCATCGTAGAATTCAAGTGTTAGTTTCTAGGGTCCAAAAAGACTTCAGCTTACACTTATTTCTGGTTTTGCTCTGTGCAGAGAGAAAGCCCAACAGCTATGCAGGAAACAAGAATCATGCCACCACTCAATGGAATCTTAATCACCCCCCCCCCCATTGCTTTGCAGCCAAAAGGGAAAAAGAGCCAATATTCTCAAACACATCTCTTCCCGGTGCTCACCTGGAATCCAGGTGTATACTCTGCCCTGGCCTGTATAATGCCCATGTCTGTATACACACATTAAAATGTGTCACGTATATTTATATTTTGTAAGCTGCCTTGGGCATTGCAGAAAGGCAAATGATCAATACTTTAAACAAATAAGTTATATCCCCAAACAAAAAATTGTCTCCCTGGCCCCTTCTCAGTACGCACAATCTGGATGCTGTGATGCTGCTGGAAATGCCGAGCACTCTCTTGTGCCTGCTGGAGCCTCAGATGGTGGCTTTCTTCACACTGGTCCTGACGGAAATAAAAAGCAATCCTGGTCAGTTGCCTTTAGAGCATGGCCTCCATTCCTGGAGCATTGTCTTTTTTTTAGAAAAAAGGTTGTCATTCGGGTTTGGAGAAGGGGAAAAGACATGAATCGTAGAATCACAGAGTTGGAAGGGGCCATACAGACCATCTAGTCCAACCCCCTGCCCAATGCAGGACCAGCCTAAAGCAGCTCTGACAAACATTCGTCCAGCCTCTTCTTGAAAGCTGCCAGTGAGCGGGAGCTAACCACTTCCTTAGGCAGCTGATTCCACCTTTGAACCACTCTGACCATGAAAAAGTTTTTCCTAATATCCAGCCGATACCTTTCTGCATGTAATTTAAACCCGTTGCTTCGGGTCCTATCTTCTGCGGCCAACTGGAACAGCTCCTTGCCCTCCTCCAAATGACAGCCTTTCAAATATTTAAAGAGAGCAATCATGTCCCCCCCTCAATCTCCTCTTCTCCAAACTAAACATTCCCAAGGCCCTTAGCCTTTCCTCGTAGGGCTCTGATCATCCTTATCACTCTCTTCTGCACCCTCTTGATTTTGTTCACATCCTTTTTGAAGGGAGGCCTCCAGAACTGCACACAGTACTCCAGGCACGGCCTGACCAAGGTATTATACAGAGGGGCTATGACCTCCTGCAATTTTGATGCTATGACCCTTTTAATTCATTAGAAACAAACATGTTTATGGGAAACATTCTCCAATATTTTACTTTCAAAGAATCCTTTCCATACCAACTTGTAGGTCCATGGCAAGGAACTCCCATGCAAAAGGGACGGAAACTGGCCAGGGCCAGAGTTCATGCTTTGCCCACAGAAGATCCCAGGATCAGACCACTGGGGTCTCCAGTTAAGAGGCTCTCAGGCAGCAGGCACTGGGAAAGAACTGCCTGCAGGCACCGCCAGCCGGAGTAGATAGCTAGATGGGCCAATTGTTTGACTTGGGATAAGGCAGCTTTTTATGATCATTCCAGAGGATTCTGTGTGCCTGCACAGAAGACCACTTGATGAACAACAGCTACAGGTAAGTGCAACCCAGTTATCGACCACCTACATGGCCTCACAGACTAGAAGCCTGGCATATTAAAAAAAAAAACAACCAGAAAAAAACAAGTCTCTCTCTCCAGATTCTGCACCCAGAACACACCTAAATATTGTAGACCGTATTACCTTTTTGTTCCTGAGATAGGCTCTCCTTGAACAGATAACCCCACGTTTTGTCTCCAGCTGCTTGGTCTTCTGCCGCAGTTGCGCCATTTCGGAGGAAGGCACGTGCGTTTCTTCCAGGGCTTGTTCAGAGGCTTGCAGCTCATCAGGGTTTTCACATGTATCATAATAAATCACTTCATCCTGAATTTCTAAGAAGGTTACATTCAGCAGGGAGAAAGGCAGAGAAAAATTTAAAAACTCCTTTACAGCCACCACCACAGTTCTCAGCAAGCTGGTAAGGAGGCTGACAAGGCTTCTGTGAGCTGAAAATACTGACGCCCCAGAGGAGGGTGCCTACAGTCTCTCTGCCTGACTACAGTACAACTTGCCTTCTTCCAGTCAGCCTGCTCTGGGTATCATGATTTAGCTCTGATACAGCAGAAGCACCCTGTTCTCAAAGGAGTCTAGAGTTGTATCTTGTGTGGAAATGCTGGGAGGGTGGGGGTTGACACCTACAAGGCCAGACATGCAAACCAAACAAGTGTGTAAGAGCAAAAAAAGAAGGAAAAGGGTGACGCTGGAGACGCAGGCCTACAAAGACACAGATGAACCATGTGCTATATATCTGGCACCAGCAGCAGCAGTGCTTTTCTTTGGATTGGGACCCGGTCAGGCGTATACTTCTGTTTGCTGTCATCTGTTTTGTTCTCTGCAGGGGGACTACCTATAGATGGTGTGGGCTCTGAAGTGGCTCAAATTCACAGTTTGGAGCCCTGACCTGGAGAGCCCAGGCAAGCCCAATCTCATCAGATCTCGGATGCGAAGCACGACTGACCCTGGCAAGGACTTGGAAGGATGACCTCCAAGGAATACCAGGGCCGGGATGCAGAGGCAGGTTATCAAGCAACCTCTCTGAAATGTCCTAGGCCTAGCTCCACTAGGGGTCACCAGAAGTTACCATAATTTCCAGGCTCACAAGCACACACACACACACACACACACAAATACTCACAAAAAGTTCACAATTTGGGCAGCTTCAGGCACATTTGTAGACCCAGCACTGGTCTACACAACTATAAATTTTCATATAATTGAAAGGAGACCAGGAAAGAAAAGATTTTCCAAATGTTTGCTGATTGGTTACAACATATGTCCCAGAAAAATTTTGGCTCAATTCACGATTCTGCGCTTTTCCATAATCAAGAATTAGCTCGCATTGGATGCTTCTGAATTAATATATGGCCAGCTAGGATTGGCCTGCCATACAATAATCCAAGCTCCAGGCCTTGTGAAATTGTAACAAAGGTATGGGGGAAAAATTTTGCCCATTCTTTCACTCTCAAGCAAAAGGAACTAGGGAGTCTCCATAAGCACAATCCTACAAATGTTATTCCATTGTTCCCTCAATACAATAGAACTAATGGCTAGAGCATTAGACTAAGACTGGGGAGGTCCACATACAAATTATCACACAGCTATGAAGCTCGCAGTGTGACTTTGGGACAAGTACTTGAACAAGGATCCCTGCTGGATCAGACCACTGATCCATCTCACCCAACACCTGGTTCCATGAAATGGGTGAAAAAGTTGCCCTTGAACGGCCAACAAACAGGCACACAAACCCCTGCTGTTCCATGCTTGCACTTGTGTTCAGAACTCTTATGTTCTTATGTTCTTATGCATCCTTGCACTTGTGTTCAGAGGCTGACTGTCACTGAACATGGAGGTTCCCATTAGTAGCCAGTGATGAATCTGCTCAGCCCCCTCTTCCGAGCCTTCTATGCTCCCGGCCGTCAATATGTCTACTGCCAGTAAATCCCACAAGTTAATTACTTGTTGACTGAAGAAGCACTTTACTGTGGGAATCTGCACGAGGGCTATAAAGAGGCAGCTGATGGCAGGACGTCTGTTTCAGGCCTAAGCTGGCTGGGCATAGCAAGATGGGCTTCAACCCCCCCAAAAGTAGCTTCAAGCAGCCAGCCCTCTGTTGAATGGCACCCACCACTCACCTGACTGGGTCCGGTGCCTTTGGACTCTGCATTGGAGCCTACCCAGCAATCCTTGTGTGTCCTGCACCACAGACACAAATGCAGCTCTCTGTCTCTCATTGCATTTTGTTTGCAAATTCCCAGCTATGCCAGAAGGTGGCAGCCCCACCTGTGAAAGGAAGCCCACCCACAGGGGCAAAACACATTCCCAGTTTTGCAGAGGAAAACACATTCCCAGTCCTTGGCAGTTGTCTGCAGCGTTGCCACCACCGCCACGAGACTGTGGAAACTGGCCCTCCGCCTTACCTTTCATCCGTCGCCTCAACGTTTCCAACTGTGTGACAAGCAGCATTTCTTCATTCTTCAGGATCTCAAACTCTACTTCGTACAGCTCCAGCTGGGTTTCGTAATATTCTATTTCCAGCTGTTCTAGTCGAGCCAGGTCATTTTCTTGATCTTCAAAGGCCTCCATCTGTACGTTTGCAAAAACATGGAAGGGAAAACCATTAAGATCACAAATGCTATGTGGAAAAGGCCAATTCTGGCCTGTTGAGCTGGGGGGGGGAGTTGCTGCCAAGTCACAGTGGACTTATGGCACCCCCTTGTGGGGTTTTTGAGGCACAAGACATCCAGAGGCGGTTTTGCCCTTGCCTGCCTCCATGTCGCAGCCTTGGTATTCCATGGGGGTTTCCCATCCAAAGACTAGCTGGGGCTGATTCTACTTAGCTTCTGAGATCTGACAGGGTCAGGTTAGCCTGGACTGTCCAGGTCAGGACAAGCTCAAGTTTTACTACCTTTTTATCCCACCATTCCTCTTAGAAGTCCTCGGGGTATTTTATCCTCTCATCAACCCTTTGAGGTAGGTTAGGCTAAGAAATAATGACTGGCCCAGGGTTATCCAGTAAGCGTTGTGGCTGACTTGGAATACAGACCAAGGTCATCCCTGCTATAAGTCTAAGAGGAAAGATGGAGGTTTAACAGGAAGCGAGGCTGCTGTGGTTAGACAAAGCCCCACCCACCGCCAAGGCTGCCCCAAACCAATGGAACCTCATCTCCTCACAACCTCAAATCTGCATGTCCAAAAGAAATTCTTTTGATCCTAACAGCTGTCGGGCTTGAACCTGGGACCTTTCTAGTTCAATCAAATTTATTGTTACAGTCAACAACCAGCACACTCAATCATTTTACATAAAAAAACATTTGAATAAGAAATGAGAGATAAAACCAACAGTGGCATACTTAAATTTACAAATCTGTGACTATAACATAGAGATGAGCCATAAAATTTGTGTATAATTTAGATAAAAGATTAGAAAACCTAACTGCCATGCATTTTACATTCCTTGTAAACCTGGGCACAAAATCTAGCCACCTGTCTTGTTGTCTGATGGTTCCTGTCAGATAGGAGATAATCAAGTTTAATTTTATTTGATCTGCCAGGAAACCTTTCGAACAGCGGACTAATAGTCTCCATATGGATCACCCTATGGTATACACAGTTGAAAAATATGTGTTCTAGAGAGTCTATTTCATGGAGGGGGCAGGAGCAGAACCTCAGTGAGTAAATGGTCCCTTTAAACCTCCCTTCCAATAGTGCAGACGGCAAGGACATGCTTCTGGCTAACGTGAATGCCCTTCTTGAGTTATTGGATTCAAGAAAATATAAATAGGCTGCAGGAGTGACTATTTATCTGATATTTAATGGAGAGAAATAGCCAGGAGAACTGAGAATATCCAATTGTCTTTCAGTGTCACTCACTCTCTGCTAAATGAGTGATTTTGCCTGGTCTATACCAAGACCTTTCTAGTTTCTGCATTCTGTTCTGCTACTGCTGTACTGCCGGTTAAAAAAAAGAGATAACACCTAAAAAACCCCCAACTTTATTTTACCGCTTGATTCTTGGAGAGCAAATCATATTGGGTTGGATCCTATGACTTTCCTTTCCTAAGTTTTCCTTTGAGGGAGAACGGCTTTCTTCCTTTTCTGATGGAGAAACGTCTTTTTTCTCTCCTGGCAGAACAGTGTCATACGAGCCAATCAGCTGAACACAACAGGCCTCTCTGCAGTTATGTTCCAATCCAACACAGCATTTGGGCTTGCGTACCCCCAACCAAGGAAGCCTCAGGATTTAACACCTTTCTCACTCCTTGTAACAGCATTCTTTTTTGACTGCAGGGATTTGGATATCAATTCACAGCGAGAGCAAAGGCAAAAGGGAGGGGGGGGCAGACGTGGTGGCAATTTGCTGAGCTCTTACTTGCTTCCGGATGTCAGCTCTCTTGTGGTTGAGGCACAGTTCTCTCGCTCTCATGTGCTGAAGGGTCTCTTTGGCTAAAAGGTACTTGAGGTTTTCTAGTCTCGGAGAAGCTGATGCCCAGGCGGCTTGGCCAAACCGCTGGCGGTCTTGCTCCATCTGTTTCTTCATTGCTGCCCAATCAGAAGGAAGCAAAAAGGGGGGGGGAGGAATAAATTCTGTGTTAAAGAGCACTCCTGAGCCTTGTCAAGACAGGAACCTATTAAAAGCTGAGTGGTATTTGGTTAGCATTCACAAAGCAAAGAGAAAAAAAACTCTCACAAATATGGACACATTGGCCCCGGTCACACTGGGGGAAAAGGTGCGGCTGAAGTGCGGCTTTTTTGAGCCACATCAAAAAAGAAGCGCAGCGGCAGGATCAGACAGATCCCCCGAGCCACCGCGCAGTTGCTCCCCGGCATGATGGGTGAGCGAGGCGATCCCACTGCGCATGTGTGCGCCTGCACAGTTTGGCCGGGGGCCTCCCATGCTGCCGGAGACAGGCGCGCTGGCGATCCCACGGCCGCCCCTGCTGCGGATTTTCTGGTAAGTAGTAGTGTTTTGTAGGGGGTTTTTTGATCCACATCTTTGGCCAGAAGAGACGGATCGGGGATGGGTGCGCACCGCTTCCCAGATGTTGCAGTGTGATCACTCCTGCTTAATGCGCCCCCGATCTGTCCCTCTCACGGATCAAAGCCTCCCGTGTGACCAGGGCCATCAAACAGCTTTCTATCAAATCAGACCATTGGTCTCCTCTGATTGGCAGTGGCTCTCCAGGGTGTATCCAGTAGAGTCCCTTTCACATCACCTGCTACTCAATCCTTTTAGCTGGGGTTGAACCTGGGGACTTCTGCATGCACAGCAGATCCTCTACTACCGCTCTTTAACCCTGAACATTTTCGCCCGATTCCCCCCACGTCTACTCAATCCTCAAAAAACAGGATTGAGTAGACACTGGGAAAATCGGGCGAAGCTGCGGGGCAAAATGCGGCCGCGCAGCACATGGTGTGAAATTGACACGCTTGGGGCAAAGGGAAGAGGGAGCGCAAAGCAGCAGCCTGTGGGAATTCGCTCCAAGGCTTATTTAGGTAAAAGGTCTCTCTGAGGGCAGATCTGCGTGTTTCACACACACCCTCCCCAGGTAGCAATGGAAAGAGTCCAGTGGCACCTTTAAGACCAAGACTTATTTAGGTAAAAGGTCTCTCTGAGGGCAGATCTGCATGTATGGCAGATGCTCCAAGCTACTCAAGTGGGGTTCCTCCACAGACAAAAAGAATGAACTAAAAGGAAGGACAGGATTGCCCATTGGAAACACTGGGAGAGTCTTGAAGGCTCATTGGAAATAATGAGATCTAGGAATGCCAACTGACTTGCATAGGCTCCATTGAAATACATTACAGCTCAAGAAGAGTTGCAAAGCAAATGTGGAATGGATTTTCCATTAAGCTCTCTGGTCTCAAATACATTACTCTGGGACTGGAATGACAGGCCTCACAGTGGAATGATAGCCCCTGGTGGAATACTCAATGCTCTGCAACTGGAATTGCAAAATGTAGCGTGGAATTAAACTTTTTACATTTTTATTAACATTTCTTTAAGGTGTTTAGCTATTACAACTCAGCTCCACCTCAGTAATTGTCCTCCATGTCATCTCTTCAGTTCTCTTACATCCCTTCCATAGTCTCTTTGAAAAATCCCAACCCATACTCTAACTGAGGGTTCTCCAACCTTTTTCAGCCTGCAGCACCTTTGTAATTCTTGACACAGTGTGGTGGGTGCAGACACAGGAAGACCGTTGCAGAAGGCAGAGCAGTCAGTGGTCAACAGAGTGGGCAAAAGTGTGCAAGGAACTCAGGCAGAGTGTGACACATAATGTGAACCTTGAGGTCAAGAAGGCAGCGGAACTGGACACTGGAACTGGAAGAAGACTAGAGTAAGATTTATAATTGACAACAGAGGAGGTGCCTCATATCAACCTCATGAATGTGTACAGAAACTGAGAAGCTGACAGGCAGGATAATTACTGCGGTGGAACTGATTTGGCGATAGTAACACACCTTCCAGAAATATTAACTAAATGTAAAGTATTTATTCCACTCTATAGTTTGTGATTCTAGGTGCAGAGCACTGACACTACTCCCAGAAGCTGTCATTCCATTCTGGGGCCTGGCAATCCACTCCCAAAACATCTGCTACCCCCAGGGGCTGTCATTCCACTCTGGGGCCTGTCATTCCACCCTCAGAACACATCTGCTACTGGAATGACAGTCCCCAGAGTGGAATGATGATCCCTAGCAATAGAATCTGTGCTGTGGGACACTGGAATGACAGGACACCTACAGGCTTTTCTGTGTTGTTGCCCTCCTTACTGCAGGCTTCTCTGATGTTCTGCGGGCTTCTCTGATGTCTTCTTGGTGCAGTGGGAGGGCTTCTGGAGTCCTGGCCCTGCTGGTGGCCTCTGGGTTTTGGCCACTGTGTGGCACAGAGTATTGGACTGAATGGGCCACTGGCCTGATCCAACATGGCTCCTCTGATGTTCTTATGTGATGTTTTGTCTTCTTGGTGTTTGGGGGAGAAACAGTGGGAGGGCTTCTGGAGTCCTGGCCCCGCTGGTGGACCTCCTGGTGGCCCCTGGGTTTTGGCCACTGTGTGACAGAGTGTTGGACTGGATGGGCCACTGGCTGTCAGAACCCACAGCCAACAACGAAGTACACACATTCAGGAACGGTAATACTTTTATTGCAGAGCTATAGACGCAGTACCATAAGCACTGTTAAGAATGGCTGCGGCCCCATGGGCATAATAGGATATAGTGTATTCGTATGCACACACACACCCTCATGGCACTGGCCAATTAGGCACCCTCCCTCGCACGGGATAAAGCTTGGAGACCATTAGGTAGCTAAAGCTGAGAACCAACACTCTCCCACGGCACCTAGGAGAAACCCAGACAATACAACTCCCTCCTGCACATCTGTATAGATAAGCATTTTGGCGCAAAGCAGAAAAAGCACAGAAAGGAATGCAGTAGCAATTAACCAGACACAGACCGAGCTCCCCAACCCCCATGGCAGCATAGCTGACACTGGCCTGATCTTATGTTCTTATGAGAATAGGGCCAGGGCTTTCTCCGTAATGGTGCATGGTGTGGAGGTGGCTCTCCTCTTTCGAGCTCTTAAAACACAGATGAAAATGCCCTCTTTTAGGGTTGGAAGATAAGGAATATTCCTTGTGAGTAGCAGTGATCTGGGGTTGTCAGGGGGAACTTTGTATTGGCTGCTGTCCATAGGAACCAACCTGGGCTCCTGCTAATGAGAAAATGAGAGCTTGTATGGATGATCAAGGTCTGCACGCCTCCTGTGTATGGGAAATGTGCGTTCCACCTCCACTTCATCTTATTTATGCAAATTCCCCAAGAAGTAGGTCCAACGCATGTAGAGCAAAGGTGAATCAAAGGTAGGAAATGCACTCAGATGCCTTTCTCAGAGCAGGCCAAGAGCTGTTGATTCAGGGAATATCCGTTTCTTTGTTGTTAGCTATATTTTTGGTATAGGGATAGATTTGTATTGGGTGCTTCATTTTTTTTTTAATTGTGTGTTTTTGTAGACTCCAAGTCTTGAAATGAGTATAGCAAAAAAAGCAAAAACAGATAGTGTTTGTATCATTGAAAGCTCTGTTATTGTGTTTTTCTTTTAAGACAAAAGACGTTAATGTATGAGTTGTTTTTTCTAAACTAAAACCTCAGTATTCAGGTTAAATTGCCGTGTTGGCACTTTGCGATACATAAGTGGGTTTTGGGTTGCAGTTTGGGCACTTGGTCTCTAAAAGGTTCGCCATCACTGTCCTAAAGGATACGTCCAATTCCCACTCGGCCACCCACGGCAATGCCTGAAGTCTGTGGCTCCACAAGAAGGCCACCTGTGGCCTTCCTGTCCTCCACTGCAACTTACCCGCCAGTGCCATCACCGTTTCCTTGAAGTAGCTGACAGTGATGTCTTGGATGGAGCACATGGCTTCTTCCACCTGCATGGTCCACTCCTCTGCCTCCACCTGCAAGGCTTCTCTCCTTTTCGGGCCCAGCCTATCCGCTTGTAAGGATTTCTGCAAAGAGATCTCTTTTACATCTCAGCCCAAACACGCATTTTAAGGCAGTTTGTGGTGGTTCAATAAGAGCAGTTAGCAGGGGTTTAAATGGCTCCAAGCACGGAGCAGAAAGCAGGGGGTTAAATGGCTTGGAGGGGAGCAGAAATGGCCTGGCAGGAAGCAGAAAACAGGGGGTTAAATGGCTTGGAGGAGAACAGAAAGCAGATGTTAAACTGCTTGGAGCGGCAGCAAGCAGAAATCATGAACCGATACGAACTGGTTCAGTTCACAAACCAACATATCGATTCATGGTTCAGCCACAAACCACAAACCGAATACAAAAATGTGGTTCATGCCCATTCCTAATTGTTTTTAAACGGGATTGTGAGAAGTCAGAAAGCCAAACCTACTAGGATCTCCAATTTGTATAACGTTGCCAGTTCTCGCATGTCTCTGAATGGCTGCAACAAATATTGATAGAATTTGGTCGCCACGGTAACCAGCTCCCAATATGCTTCATCTTCCTCCTCATAAACCTCCATTAAGGCTACCAAGGTGTCAGCATCTTTGTGCCGATGTAGGACCTAAGACAGAAAAGAAAGTTCTGAAATGAGTAATGGGGTTGTAGCCTTTGGAAATAAACAAGAGAAGCTGATGCTATATTCCTAATTGTAGCTTTTAGGAAAATGAGAAAAATACCATTGATTAAAAAACAGTACCTCAAGATCTGGGATCTCTTGATCTTGGACAAAAATCTCCACCCAGCTCGAAATCACCAACAATCCATCATACACAACTAATCTTACCAATAGACTGCTACCCTTAAAAAAAAAATTATTAGAAAACCCAAGCAGCAAATTCACAAAAGGCCCCCAATAGGCAGCTCCACCCTGGATTATTATCATGTAGTCAAACTGTGGCTTTGACTACATGATAACAGCGGTGGCTCAAGTGGTTAAGACGCTGAACTGCAGGCTGTGGAAGGGTCAGTAGTTCAACAGTTCGAGACCCGAGTCTGCTGCATGACGGAATGAGCTCCCATCTCTAGTTCCAGCTCCTGCCAACCTAGCAGTTCGAAAGCAAGAAATTGCAAGTAGATAAATAGGTACCACTTCGGTGGAAAGGTAACAGCGTTCCGTGCGCCTTGGTGTTTAGTCATGCCGGCCACATGACCACGGAAACATCTTCGGACAGCGCTGGCTCTTCAGCTTTGAAACGGAGATGAGCACCGCAACCCTAGAGTCGGATTTGACTGGCTTTCATGCGAGGGAACCTTTACCTTTACTAATCTAAGTATGCCTATTTTGGAACACCACTAGTAACTGTTATTATTATTCTTCCTTCCTTATTGTTTTATTCATGAAAATAGATCCAGGTAGTCAGCCATGGTCTGAAGCAGTAGAACAAATTTAGAAAAATAAGGTGGCACTGGACTGTGAATTTGTTTTATTGATGTTCTTTACCCACATCGTACTTGGGCCTTTATGTGTTACTACTGTTATGGTTATTACTATTCTCCACAAAAGTGTCAGATAGCCCTGTCATAGATCTGGAATGTGGAGGGGTATCCTCCTTCTCGTTCTCAGCTCTCTTCTGCTCAGCTACTGTGTGCTATGTTATGCTTGACCTTGTAGATGTTTTCAGCTGCAGCTTACACAGCTGAGAAAGTTAACAGCTTCTCTGCTATGCCCGCTTGCTTTGCCACGCGCGCGAACTATATCCATTGGCTTATGCTTACAGGGGGAATGTTTGATTTCACTATAAGTCAGAGGCCCTAGTACTGACGGCCATTCCTGATACAATCTGTACACGTGTTCTTTTGTACTGGAACCACTAATAAACAGTTATCTTCTTATGAAGCCCTATGTGGTGTGACCTGACTAAGGAGCCTGACAAAGTGTCAGGAATCCCTTTATCACTCAACCCGCATCTCTCAAGCCGAGATGAGCGAAGGAGAGGAGACCACTATCCTGACTCCGACCAAGGAGGGGACCCAGCTTCCTCTCGAGGAGACGAATGCTGAGACCAAGGTTGCGGAGTCTGCCCCGCGGGATGCAGGGACGGACGGGACAGACCTTCTGTTGGAACCCTTTGGAGGGGCGACAGCCAGAGTGACTACAAGGTTGCGTTTTGGCTCACAGCAGAAAAAGCACAGAAAGGAATGCAATAGCAATTAACCTGAAAGGAAAGCAATAGCAATTAACCAGACACAGACCAACCTCCCCAACTTTTATGGCAGCATAGCTGACACTAAGGGGAAAATCTTTTCAAAGCTCGACCTCCAGGACGCTTATTTCCGGGTCCGCATAAAAGAAGGGGATTATAAGATGGCGTTTAACACTCTGCTGGGGCAGTTTGAGTATCGAGTAATGCCGTTCGGACTCCAAGGGGCCCCTGAGGTCTTCATGAACCTTATCAATGAAGTGTTACACAAGCACCTGTTTAAAGGGGTTATTGTTTACCTTGATGATACATTGGTTTACTCCCCCGATAAACCTTCTCACATCAAGTTGATGAGAGAGGTCCTGCGCACGTTGCACAAGCACAAACTGTTTGCCAAGTTGTCAAAATGATATTTTCACTGTACTGAGATAGACTTTCTTGGATACCACATTTCATCCAGGGGTCTGGAGATGGATCCGGCCAAGGTTCGGGATGTGGTGGGGTGGGAACCTCCTCAAACCCAGAGGCAACTCCAAGCCTTCCTCGGGTTCACCAATTTCTACAGGTCCTTTCTAGAGAACTTCGCACTACGAAGTTGCCGATATTCTGGACTCTAAGCCGAAGCACAACAAACTGTACTATTTGAATGGGTGGACTTTGGCCCGCAATACCGAGAATGGGTGGCAGAGGAGCATGTTTCTGCCCCGTGCCTTCTTAAACGCTTCCACCAGCACTTTCCAGAGAAACCTGGGGGGGGGGTCGTTGGGAGGGGCAGGATGTCAGATAGCCCCGTCATAGATCTGGAATGTGGAGGGGTATCCTCCTTCTCGTTCTCAGCTCTCTCCTGCTCAGCTACTGTGTGCTATCTTACGCTTGACCTTGTAGATGTTTTCAGCTGCAGCTTACATGGCTGGGAAAGTTAACAGCTTCTCTGCTATGCCTGCTTGCTTTGCCGTGTGTGCGAACTATATCCATTAGCTTATGCTTACAGGGGGAATGTTTGGTTTCACTATAAGTCAGAGGCCCTAGTACTGACGGCCATTCCTGACACAATCTGTACACGTGTTTTTTTGCACTGGAACCACTAATAAACAGTAATCTTCTTATGAAGCCCTGTGTGGTGTGACCTGACTAAGGAGCCTGACAAAAAGCTGCTAATAAATAGTGATGAAAAAGAAAATGAACATGAGATCTTGGGCTGAGGGAAGACAGTTAACAAGAGTGTCAAAGTTTATATTCATTTAGATGAGCCTCACAAGGCCTTCCGCATCCCACGAAACAAAGGAGAGATCCAGGGTTGGATCCAGCCAGCTTTTCTACTCCTTCCTACACAGCCCTTGTCCCACACAGCTTCTGTCCATGAAGGTCCTCTGATCCCCAGCATAACCAGCCCTTTCAGCACTCAAATGTGACCCCAACTTCCTGTTTTCTGTGACAGAAAAGTTGCTTTTCTTTACTTTTCTTGCTTACAGGCAGCCTGCTAACCTAAAACAACTTCTCACCCGCAATGATAAACTACTTAACTGTAACATGGACTCTGGTACCAAGGCCTGCAACAAACCGAGATGCCAACTGTGCTTTCATATAGATTCTAGCAACACCATCACTGGACCCAGCAACATCAGCCATACCATCTCAGGTTCCTACTCCTGGTCATCCTCTAATGTGATTTATGCCATCACATGTCAGCAATGCCCTTCCACTCTCTACACTGGACAAACAGGCCAGTTCCTTCGACGAAGAATTAATTGACATAAGCCTGACATCAGAAAACACAACATTCAAAAGCCAGTGAGGGAACATTTTAACCTTCCAGGACATTCAGTTGCTGACCTAAAAGTAGCAGTTATATTACAAAGGAATTTCAGAGGGAGATTAGAAAGACAGACTGCTGAATTGCAACTGATAAGGAAGCTCAAGACAATGCATCCACCTGGACTGAATCGAGACGTAGGTTTCCTGTCTCATTAACAATGCTAGTCTTTAAGGTGCTACTGGACTCTTACTCTTTTCTGCTACCCATCTTGATCTATCAGAAAGAGGAGAGAAGTTGATAGAGTCCAGTGTTCCCTCTAAGCTGAGTTAGTGTGAGCTGGCTCATAGTTTTTTAGCCTCCGGCTCACACATTTTTATCTTAGCTCAGGAAGGATGGCTCCAGAGCAAACTAATTTATGCAGCAGCCAAATTGCTCGCTCACAACTTTAATGCCAGTAGCTCACAAAGTAGAATTCTTGCTCACAAGACTCCACAGCTTAGAGGGAACATTGATAGAGTCTATGCTATAAGAACTGAAAGGTTTTTTGGATGCCCAGCTTGACTTAATGAAGCACCTTAAAGACTAACAAAATGTGTGGTAGGGTATGAGCTTTTGTGAGTCACTGCTCACTTCTTCAGATACAGCTAGAATGTCAGTCCATCTGTCCCATATATTGGAAAGTGGAGTGGTTTCAGATGCCAAATGACATTAGCAGGCAAATGACAATAGAACGTGTGATTGGATTAGGTGTGATATGCAGAGAGGTGATAGACTTGGAGAAATCAGATTTACTGTCAAGGAAAACCGGGTTGTCCATACTACTGTGATATGATAAACTGATCCTTAGCATGACAATCCAGAGCATCACACTGACCTATTTCTGAGCACTCCCTTCCTTCTTGACTCTGGTGGATAAAATCTAAAGGATCTTGAATGGAAAGGCAAAAAAACCAAGATATGCTTGTTACTAAGAGGCAGACTAGCAAGAGACTGAACGCATCTTGAGCATGCACATAACTTCTATGCACCTTCAGCAGGGCCACATGATTAAACCAAGAAGCACCCCTCCCCCCCAACACAAAAAGCTAATCCTGGCTTTCCTCCACCTCCTTTGAAGGAGATGTTTCCAGAAGAGCCCAAGAGGCCTCACACCTTTGTGTCTGCAAGGAGCACCTGTTTGGAAGCAGCTGCCCTGTTGTGGGAGGACGCTTGGCTTAGAATCTTCCCATGTTTTGTGACCCTTTGTGGCTGCCATTTTAGGCCGAGCCCCTCTCCACCTGTGACAGCAATCCTGTGGTAAGGCTCCATGCTGAGGATCCCTGGATTACAGGAGAGGCTGTGGCCCATTGCTCTTCATTAACCAAGAAGAAGAAGAAGAAGAAGAAGAGATTGGATTTATACCCCGCCCTTCACTTGGAGTCTCAGAGCGGCTTACAAACTCCTTTCCCTTCCCCTCCCCACAACAGACACCCTGAGAGAACTCTGACACAAACTGCTCTTTTTCAAGGACAGCTGTGCCAGAGCTTGCGACTGACCCAAGGTCACATCAGCAGGTGCAAGTGGAGTGGGGAATCAAACCCGGTTCTCCCAGATTAGAGTCCACACACTTAACCACTACACCAAACTGGCTCTCCAAGGATGCCTCCACATGTAATTGGATACTACACTACTGTTCTGCTTTACTATTTTATGGAATTTACATGCCACCTCTCCAGAGACCTACCTAAAACAGAACACAAGTTAGAACAATACGATAAACTCCAAAGAATATACAAATATTAATAGAACAGTTCTCAAGCTAGAAAATGACCATTAAAACAGCTTTAAAAGATAGAACCTCTCAATAAAAGCAGTTCGATTCAAGTCCAGTAGCACCTCAGAGTTTCAAGGTATGAGCACCGTTCATCAGACACAGCAGAGGAAAAATGTAGATCTGAGTCTCTATCCCAGTCAGAAGGATGTTGTAAAGAATGCTTATAAAGGATGCGAAGGCACAATGCATATTGTAATCAGCTTGATTAGAGCAGAGGGGAAATGCTTAGGGGAAGAAAATTAGCATCTGTAGTAAGATAAGAATCCTGCTCAGCCCTGAGGAGTCCACTGTTCTGAACTTGTGAATTAACTCAGATTCAGCAATCTCATTTCCCCTTTGACAGTTCTTTGTTTGAGGACTGAAATTCTTGTTGGTCTCGAAGGTGCTACTGGATACATCAACATGGCTGCCCTCTTAAACTACCAATTAAAAACAATCCATTTTGCCTGGGCAAAGATAAACACTGGGGCCCAAAGGCACCTAAAAGGCACAGAGCAGGTGCCTGGTGTTCCCTCTTAGCCTTGTGAGCAAACATTCTACTTTGTGAGCTACTGGCATAAAAGTTGTGAGTGAGCAATTTGACTGCTGCATAAATTAGTTTGCTCTGGAGCCATCCTTCCTGAGCCGAGACAAAAATGTGTGGCCTGAAGGCTAAAAAACTGTGAGCTAACTCACACCAACTCAGCTTAGAGGGAACACTGCTGATGACCCAAAGCAGGAGGCCATTTGAGCATTAGTTGCTGCCAGTGAAAAGGCCTTACTACCTCCAGTTACTATCTGCCTCACCTCTGCAGGGCTTGAAGAGAGATTTTAACTCCATGTTTGTGTATCAGGAGGTGCAGTTTGTGTGTGGTGCAGGGCTTCAGTGTTCATTTACTACATTAATGGACTGATGTGTTTTAGAACAGTGTAGAGATAAATGCTTCAAAAAGGAGACAAGATACGTTTATGGAGGGGAAGGTCCAAGCTAGCCCAATCCTGTCAGATCTCAGAAGCTAAGCAGGGCTGGCCATAGTTCGTATTTGGATAGGAGACCACCAAGGAAGTCCAGGGTTGCTACGCAGTGGCAGGCAATGGCAAACCACCTCTGAACGTCTCTTGCCTTGTATGACGGGACACTGCTGCTTCTTTTTCTGTGAGGCAGACTTTTCCGCCAAAATGCTAAATAGCTGTTCCTGCACTGTCTAAACAGCCCCTTGGTAGCGTGTGGTAATAAACAGTTTATGACTTTCTGAGTATCCCACCCTGTGGTAGAGAATATATTTGGCTTTTGCCCAGGCTAGAGATTTATTGTTGTTAAGCAGGAGCCCACTTGCTATTTCTTTTGTAAATGTCACTTGACACAAAGTTAAATTCAAATGGGAATGATGGTTTTATTAAACAGGCACCATTGGGTTAGGAATAGGCAGGGGATGAGAAAACTGAGGAGAACTTTGTTGTATTTACAAATGATATTTTGAACAGGCAACAAAGCATTTTTGAAGCTTAGTTCCTTACAGCATCAGTTCTTAACAGTGACAGGTTTGTTTGTCTTCGAGATTTCTTAACAGTGACAATGTCTCTTAATAAAGATTCAGATAACTATCCTGGAGATTAGTACTTTCTTCCTGTAACCTATTCTCCCTCCCTCTGGGTTTACAGCTTTCCCATGGACTCCCGAGGAGTCTAAGATTGCTTCCTCTTTCACACCAACTGGGGTCCCTTCTAAGTCAGACCGACTGAATAACTGAGAAGGAAATATTTATTTATTCATTAAAATATTCCCCTTTTCCTAGAAGCAATATTCCTTTTTCTGTTTAGCTAGATGCTAGACAAACAGCTTCAACCTGCTGACCAATCCTTCCTGCCAAAACTGAACCTCAGTGCTTGACCCAGTGAAATAAACGGTTTTCAGCTTGGCTGATGCTTAGACCAAAGTTCTTATTTGGAGCTGTTCCTCAGATTGGATGGTACACAGTAAGGGCAAGGAGTTGTGTCCCTTCACTTCACAAGTGAACTTGTCTGTTTCCCTCTGACAGACACACTAACTCCTCCTGTCTGGCTTCTGACAGGGCAGAGATGAAGCAAGAGGAAAAAGCCCCTTTTCCTCAGCGCTCAGCTGTTCTTCAGACTCTCCTCAGCTGGCACTGGCCAGTCAGAGAGAAGGGGGGGGTGCACCTGCAGCAGCTTGTCAGTCAACCTGTGCTTCACAGTGAGGCACTGACCCTTTAATCTCCCACCTCTCTGAATTTGATGCACTAAGCACCCTGCTTTTGGAGGTCAGTTTGTCACACCTTGAAAATGCTACAGGGTCACTGTAAGTTGGCTATGACTTGACGCCACTTTAACACACACAGCTATGGGGGTTAAAGCAAACCTCCATATTCAAAGGCAGTCAACTTCTGAAGACCAGTCCTGGGAAGCAACATCAGGGAAGGCCATGGCTTTTGTTGGCTCTCCAGGGCAAGGGATTGGCCACTTCATGAAAATGGCCTAGATGGTCCACAGGTATGATCCAGCAGAGCTCTTCTTACATTCTTATAGCCCAGCCTCAGCTATGCCTGTGGGTCATTTGCACATTTACATTTTGATAGCATTTATTTGTTTACTTAAAGAACATGTATTGTGCTTTCCATGGTCAAACGTCTTCTCAACAAGGCCAAAAACATTACAGTAAATTACTAAGGTTCCGTTCACACAGAGATGTTGCCACACTAAGGACACGGATGATAGGCGGATTTTCGGTGCGCGATCACACTGCAACATCTGGGAAGCGTGGTACACCCGTGGCTAACCCGTGGCTTCTCGCCGAAGATGCGGAGTAAAAAACTACTACATACCATGTACTAGTTTCCGGAAAACGCAGGGCAAGGGTAGGCATCTGATCGCGTTTCCACTTAAATCCCGTGGCATCCGGCGCCCATCCATGTCCCGTCGCACACCATATATTTTTGGTAAGTCTCCACAGGATGCGCACAAATGATCATGCGCATGTGCAGACTTCGGTGTGAAAAAAAATCCTGTTTGCCACAGAAGCGGTGCCTAGCGATTGCTGGTGTGATTGTGCCGCGCCGCGTCTTTGCCGCGCTGCAGGATAGCTGTGTGATCGGCATCTAACGGCCTAACCACGGGACCTCGACGGGACATGTGATCTGGCTGCCGCACATTACTTTGCTCCGGGACAAACAGCCACACTCCCCCCCGCGCGCATTTTCCAGCCCATGTGACATTCAACAGTTTAATGTCTTATGGAGTAAAGACAAGTTGGCAAAGGAAAAGTTTTAACCAATTTTTTTGCCAGTCATATTTGGTTTCATAAAAAAAGTTACTAAAAAAGATGGGAGACATAATTTCAACCTTTCACACCCTCAGGAAAAAGGATACTAACAGCCTTGGCATTGTCTGTCCAGAGTGCTGGACTAGAACCAGGGTGACCCATATTCAAATCTCCACCTGCCACAAAACTTACTAGGTGATCTCCAGCTGGTCACCCTCTTGGCCTAACCTACCTCACAGGGTTGTTGTGAAGATAAAAATGGAGATGGAGCAAGCCATGTACTTTTCCCTAAACTGCTTGGAGAGCAGGTAAGATACAAATGCACCAAATAAATAAAAGTTGGACCTCTGGCTCTGTCATGGGCACTTTTGCAGCTTCCTACAGCACCCTCAGACATGGTAGAATGAGGCCTTGGTTGGTCAACTGGAAGGATTCTCTGCTTTCTCCAACACAGGCCTGCTCTTGGCACAGCACTTTTGGCTGGACTCTGCTCCTGTGCAGCACGAAGAGAGGCTTGGGAGGGAAGGAAAAACTCCACATCCACAGAGCTAACATGCAACTCCTCCCCACTTTTATCATAAACCAGGCTGGAAACTGTTGGGAAGCCCCCAGTTTCTCCCACAGTTACTTTGCAGGCAGAAATTCAACAGATGCATACCACTCCCAACTGCAGGCATGGAAAGCTGCCCCTGATTACTATCTGCTTATTATGCTACTAGCCAAAATGTCAAGAAGCAGAGGCCAGAAAAAGAGACTGCACAGCCCGGAAGAGCATTTGGCCACAGTTGGGCATTTCCCAGCAGCGGGGTGCGAGGTGGAGCCTTCTGGCTTAGAACCAGGTAGACCCATCTTGCTACCAAGTTATACTGGGTGCTCTGGGGTCTGTCATTCTCTTAGCAAACGCCATCTCTCAGGACTGTTGTGAGGGTAAGAAACATGGAAGAAGGGAGGCTCATGCGCATTGCTCCCGGGGAGGAAGGGCGGGATAAGCACGCACTAAAACCAAAGTTGCAACAACCGAGTGTGCTTTGTGGCCAATGCCACCCCCACACCGCCCCTTCCCCCTCCCCCTCCCCAACGCCCGGCCGCTGCTCTGTACCCTCCGCAAGGCCTCCTTGGCGGCTGTCAGCTGGGCCTTGAGCGCTTTCCTCCGGAACTCCTGCAGGTTCTCGAAGTACTCGTCCTCCTCGTCCTGATCCTGGGCGAAAAGCGAGTCGAGCAGCGCCTTGCGGCCGCACAGGTCCAGCGCCCAGCCCAAGTAGGCCTCCAGCCGCCGGCAGAGCCCCTCGAGCTCGGCCTCCTCCAGCACCGGGCAGTGGGGGAAGAGCAGGGCCCAGAGGCCGCCGCCCGGGCCGCTCAGCGCCGGGGGCAGCGGCGGGAAGGACGGCTCCAGCCGCCCGTTCAGGGCCACCAGCTGCCGGTGGACGCCCAGCAGGGCCTGCGAGGAGTACAGGCCGGCCCAGCTCTTCCGCGGCCCGTCGTCGGCTCCCGGCCCGGCGGCCTCTTGCTCTTGCAGGGTGCGGTTGTGGCAGGGGACGGCGAACTTGCCCTCCACGGCGTTCCACGCGACGAGGAAGCGCAGCTTGTGGGGCGCCCCCTCGGGCTGGCCGAAGGCGTCCTCCTTGACCGCCACCCACCCGTCCAGGCTGTCCGGCTGCGGCTCCGCGTCCATCACCCGGGCGGAGGGAGGGAGGGAGGGAGGGCGGAGATCCAGGGGACGGGGCTTCCGCTCCGCGGGCGGGGACTTCAGAGCCCCTCGGTCCCCAACATTCCAGTCTAGAACGCCCGGAGAACTTCGCGCCCCGTGCGGGAAGAGAGAGTGTTGTGGCTCTTCTGTTACGTCATGCGAGCCCTCCCCTTCCGATTGGCCGGTTAGGCTTTCGGGGGTGGTGGCCTACCACTTTTCTTCTCCCCCCGGAAGTGGAGAGCTTCCAGAAGAGGCGCGTCAACTTTTGGATGTAGTGGAAACGGGAATCCTGGTTAGTAAACGAATGACAAGCCCCACCTCCACCCTCCTGCACGAACTGAGTTCATTAGGATAACTGATGATTATAATTAATTATTATTGAGTTAATTACAAGTACTCTATGGTCAGATTCACTACCAGTGGAAGGCCACAAACAGAGTGTTGTAGAAGGGCTTGTAGAACAAATTTAGAGTCTAATGGCACCTTTACGAAAGTTTTATTCAAGGTATGAGCTTTCGTGTACAAGTGTACATGTTTATTTTTATACCAGGGACTCAAAGTGACTCGCAACGTCTCCCCCCCCTTCTTTTATCCTTACAACAACCCAGTGAGGTAGCTCAGGTTGAAAGTGACTCATCACTCTAAAACACCAAATGAAGGGCGGGGTATAAATCCAATCTCTTTTCTTCTCTCTCTAACACAGTCAAAATCAATTTACTGGGATTTTAAAAAAAAATAACAGCTTTGTTTTGTTGACAGCAAACATATTCTCACAGATTTTACAGGTTTCATTGAATGGATTAAATAAAGCCAAAATTGGCCTTTCATTAGAAAAAAGAATGTTGCCAAATTACTGATGTGCCGTGAAGATGTTGTCATGGTTATGAAAACATTTCTCCTTCCATGTCAACAGCTGTCAAGTATTCTAAATGCTCTATACCTCCGTCACTGTGAAGAATGACATTTTTGAGTAACAGGAACACATGAAACTGACATATACTGAATCAGACCCTTGGTCCATCAAAGTCAGTATTGTCTACTCAGACTGGCAGCAGCTCTCTAAGGACTCACGCAGAGGTCTTTCACAGCACTTGTAGCCAGATCTTTTAACTGGAGATGCTGGGGATTGAACCTGGGACCTTCTGCATGCCAAGGAGATGCTCTACCATTGAGCCAAAGCCCCTCCCTGCTGATGCGTAAAATAACCTGAAACCACATTTTACAGAGTGAGGGAAACAAGAAAAGTAGGGCGAACAACTCTTGTCAAGTAGATAATGCTCTTTAATACACAGACCAGAAACTTTTAGCACAACCTAGCTACAATCCTCTTTCTGATCCATAAACCAGTTAGGACAGTATACATGTAAGCTCAATTAGGGTTGATAACCTGGATACTGAGTGCATGATAAATCACACATTAGTTTGTCAGGCTTTGCCTTTTCAAGTATCTGTGGGGCAAAACTGAGTCTACAGATAGTTGATACGTAGTGAATGTGGAAACACTCGTAAATCCAAAAACTTTTACTTCCATTGCCTCTTGGATCAGATTGCCTGGCAAGAAAATGTTCTCAAGAGGTGACCTGCTGGAGAAGACCAGTGGTTCACCTTGTCTCACAGACTGGCCAAGCAGTTGCCCATAACCCACAGATCATATGGGAGTGAAGCTAAATAAAAGTATATTGATAAGAAGAAATATCAAGTTGAAGACCCACAAAGAATAAGCAGGGGAGTCCTGTAAAGCAGGATAAAAACAATATTTAAATATTTTAAATTCATTAAATAAATTGGGAAATTTCCCCCTTGCTAGGGATGCCAGCCTCCAGGTGGATTGATTACAGAAAAAACACTGTGAATGCACTACAATAAACAGAAATTATCAAAAACTTTATATTGGATTCACTTGTCAGAAAACAGCAAATTCCTTATATCTAATCACAAACAGTCATATATAATCAAACAATATGAATCATGCATACCATGAACTTATAACAAATTCTAATTGTGCCAAACAGTCACTCAACTACAAATATACACAGCAATGTGGAAGATGTGCTTGTTAACAAAAACATGGAAAGCAAAGCAATTTAGGATAGAGACATGTGAACCAGACCAACAATATTGAAATATCGTCAAAGCAAAATTCGACTGATGAGCATCTGGTAAAGCCCATTTCATGTTGTCTTCTTCAAAAGTTGTAAGCTTCAAGGATGTCCTCCAGAAAGTCTATTTCTAATCATCTAGAACTACAAAGGATACAATTCATTAGAAAAACACTGCCGCAAGAGTCAAAATCCTGCTATTAAAAAATGGAAGTACAACTTACCCCAAAATGTAAATTCTCATAGAGCAGCTATTTGTAAATTTCTCACCGGGAACAACAGTCCACTAACTTTGAAATGTTGGCAAAAAAAGATCTCCCAGAATTACAGGTCACCTCCAGACTACAGAGATCAGTCCCCCCTGGAGAAAATGGATGTTATGGAGGGTGGACTCTGTGACATCGTACCCCACTGAGGTCCCTCTCCTCCCCAGGCTCCACCCCCAAATCTCCAGGAGTTTCCCAGCCTGAATGTGTCAGCCCTACACCCCCATCCCCCACCAGCGGCCAGGGGGGACATGGCCACGCTACCCTTGCCCAGATCACTCCAGGACGTGAGAAGCTCTCAGGTGTCTGAGCAGGCAAATTACCTCCTGTTGTGTACTAGCCTAACCTCATCAGACCCAGATTGGAGTCACAGGACAATAGACTGCTAGGATCCTGGGACAAACCTATCGACCAGGAGTGCCTGTGTAAATAACCTATCACAGGTAGTGGGTGTGTGTGGGGTGTGGGGTGGGTGCAAATTTAAGCAGGGCTCTGGTCCTGCTAGTTTGTCTTTAGTTTGAGCTGTTTTCACAATAAAGCATGAGCTGATCACTAACGCATGTCAAACCCAGTATATTTCACTGGCAACGAAGATGGAATCCTGATGGGCGAGCCTGCTCAAGACAGCACGGCACCGCACAACAAG
>NW_015172046.1:198710-198830 GCF_001447785.1 Gekko japonicus | reverse complement strand
TCATGGGTATCCGAGAACCAAAGCTTCGCCGCAAGCTCATGGGCCACAAGGAGCTGACCTTGGGAACAGCGCTACATGAGGCCACTCCAGCGCGCACCAAGCCTCCATCCTCTCAGCTTC
>NW_015172046.1:189070-196316 GCF_001447785.1 Gekko japonicus | reverse complement strand
TGGTGGGATTGGATTTAAAACCTGGGGACCTTGTTTATATTTCTATGAAAAACATCAAAATGCTACGTCCTAGTAAAAAACTGGGTTGGAAATTTATTGGGCCTTTCAAGGTACGCCGGATAATTAACAATGTTGCTGTTGATGTGGAATTGCCTAAGAACCTACGTGCCTTGCATTCTGTTTCCCACATGAGCCTGTTGAAAAAAGATCCTGGCTCTTCTCCATGGCGACCTTCGGTCACTCCCCCTCCACCTATTCTTCTTGAGGGGGATGAACATTTTGAGATCGCTGATGTCCTAGATTCCAGAATTAAACGTGGTAAGCTCTGGTATCTCATCGAATGGGTGGACTTCGGACCCCAGCACCGCGAATGGGTGGAAGAAGGGGATATTCGGGCCCCTTATCTGCTTCTTGAGTTCCACAGGAAGTTCCCGACCAAACCGGGAGGTCTCCCGCCCAAACCGGGAGTTCTCCCGACCTGCCCGGGAGACGGTGGTTAATGTGTATTTTTGAGGGGGCAGTATGTCAGCAAGCTGCCATGGTGTTCTGTGTTGCTTGTATCCCTGTACAGTTGTTAACACCCCCCCTGTCTGTGCACCTGTATTTTATTCTGCTGTAATGCCTAAGCCAAACAACTGGAGGATGTATTGGGGGAGTACGCTTATTGCCAGCTTGTTGCTTTTAGAGCCTGGGAACTGCACTTGTATTATGTCTGGAGATAACCTGGTTCTCAGGGAATGAGCGCGCAACCGTTTCCTTTCACCCGCCAGCGGGAACGTGACCCATTGGTTCTGTACCTGTTTCAAATCCCTTTATTATGCTTGCCCTAACCGTTTGTAGTCAGTTCTAACAAAGAATGTGTTTGAGTGTCTTTCCAACGCTTTGAAATAAATTTTGCTTTTCTTTAAACGTGGATTTATTCTCGATGCTTGGGGATCCAACAGTTTCCCAGCCTGAATGTGTCAGCCCTACACCCCCATCCCCCACCAGCGGCCAGGGGGGACCTGGCCACGCTACCCTTGCCCAGATCACTCCAGGATGTGAGAAGCTCTCAGGTGTCTGAGCAGGCAAATTACCTCCTGTTGTGTACTAGCCTAACCTCATCAGACCCAGATTGGAGTCACAGGACAATAGACTGCTAGGATCCTGGGACAAACCTATCGACCAGGAGTGCCTGTGTAAATAACCTATCACAGGTAGTGGGTGTGTGTGGGGTGTGGTGTGGGTGCAAATTTAAGCAGGGCTCTGGTCCTGCTAGTTTGTCTTTAGTTTGAGCTGTTTTCACAATAAAGCATGAGCTGATCACTTACGCATGTCAAACCCAGTATATTTCACTGGCAATGAAGATGGGATCCTGATGGGCGAGCCTGCTCAAGACAGCACGGCACCGCACAGCAAGCTTCTGAGCCCCGCGCTGCACACCACTTCCAAAACCATGGCTGCCACATCAGGACATCTGCCCGAGTTCGACCCCACACACCCAGAACTGTGGTAAACCTGGGTGGAGCGTTGTCTTATTCCAGGGCATCACCGATCCCGACAAGAAAAAGGCCCTCCTGCTCAGTCCCTGTGGAATCGCCACCCTCCAGCTGGTCCAGGGCCTCGTCGCACCTATCACCCTGGAAGCGACCCCTTACGAGGACCTCCTGAAGGTGCTCACCGACCACTTCACGCCCCAGCCCACCAAGATGGTGTGCCACGTGGACTTCTTTTCGCGCCAACAGAAGCCCAACGAAGCAGCCACCAACTTTGTTGCCGACCGGCGGCTGGCCCTCCACTACAGGTTCTTGAACCTGGATGAGACTCTGCTCCGGTTCGTCATGGGTATCCGAGAACCAAAGCTTCGCCGCAAGCTCATGGGCCACAAGGAGCTGACCTTGGGAACAGCGCTACATGAGGCCACTCCAGCGCGCACCAAGCCTCCATCCTCTCAGCTTCGGACGCGTCTGACGAGGAGGAAGCTCATCAGGTCCGCCGCCCGCCTCACCACGACCCGCATCCGTCCACAGCCCCCGCACATCCAGCAAAGACAACCGTGCCACCTATCTGAGCCAGCTACGGGGATTACCACGAACGTCGTTCCTGCTGTTTCCATGACACTACCTGCCTGACATGCGGCAAAATCAGACACATCGCACGCACCTGCCACTCCAAAGGCAACCAGAGATGCACAGCGGCCCACCAAGAATCCGCGGAGCTACACACCACTGCCGTCCGCTAACACAAGGTACTAAACTTGCCCCGGGACACCCCCATAAAATTAAAGTGACTGTGTTTATAGAGGGAGTGCCTTGTGAGATGGGAATAGACACTGGGTCCTCCATCTCTATAATTTCGGAAGAGACTCTTCGGAGGCTCTGTCCACTGGGGGTTCCCGCCTTAGGCCCACTGGCTTCACCCTCACAGACTTCCAAAAAAACCCAAGTGGCCATCAAAGGGTGGGGCAGGTTCTATGTGAAATACCACCGTTTTGAGGGACAGTTGGACTTGCTTGTAGTAGAAGGGCAGCTCACGAGCTTACTGGGACTATCTTGGTTCGTGCCCTTAGGCTTCTGTTGTGTATTGAAAACTATGTTAAGCTTGAGTCTGAACAAGGATTGTAAATAGACCAATCAGAACTGCACAAGGTTCAGGAGGGAAGTACTCTGATTGGACTTTATCTGTAAATAGTTATTGGTTGTTCGCTGACATGTGGGCATGGCTACCCAAGCTCGGACTGTTTAAAAGAGAGTCTGTTGCTCTATGTTTTTGTCTTGCTCGTGTTCTCATTCTGATTTCTTCTGACTACGTTGAATAAAGCTGATTCACTGTTCACTAGCTGTGTTGAGTCTTGTACTTAACAGTTGGCGACAAAGATGGGATTTTAGAGCTGGTAGGCAGCCCCGCTGAACCGACACCAGAACGGCGGATGACCAAGAAGCCCCTGAAGGACCCAGGGCAGAAGAACAAGACCCAGCTGATCAAGCAGCTGCAGCACTAGTGCCAGTGCCTGCACCCTGAACAGTGATGGCCATCAACCCGCGGTTCAAAGTGTTCGAACCAGACCTCGAGGACGGGGACTCCTACCTGGCTAGGTTCGAGTTCCATCTCCAGGCAGCTGATCAAGCAGCTGCAGCACTAGTGCCAGTGCCTGCACCCTGAACAGTGATGGCCGTCAACCCGCGGTTCAAAGTGTTCGAACCAGACCTCGAGGACGGGGACTCCTACCTGGCTAGGTTCGAGTTCCACCTCCAGGTGAACAAGGTCGATGATGAACCCAACAAAAGGCGACACTCCTCAGTTCCTGTGGAAGAGCTGTATTCAACGTCGCTCGGTCCCTGGTGGTGCCAGCTGAAATCAAGGACTTGTCCCTGGCTGACCTAAAACTAAAGCTGAAGGGACATTTCGCGCCACAACCATCGCAGATCGCTAGTTGGCACACGTTCTATCAAGCGGCCAACGAGATGGTAGCTGAATATGTGTCGGCCATAAGGAAGGCTGCACGCCTGTGTGATGATTAAATTGGACCTAGAGGAAGTGCTCCTTGACCGGCTCGTCTGTAGCATGAAGGACAAGAAGCTGCAGCAACGGCTGTTCGCCAGGCAAGCCCTCACCTACGCTGTGGCCTACTCAGAAGCAGTAGCCGCTGAGGCCCCGGAGAAGGCAACACAAGAGGTGCGTCAGAATCTGACCCCAAGCCAACAGGGGGCCAGCAAGTCAGTGCACCACGAATCAACAAGCGAGTCCGAAGGTGAGTGTGATGACGTCAACCACTCTCGAGCTCTGAGGGCCAAGCAGACCCCAGTGAAAACCACACAAAGGCGGACCTGTGCCGGATGTGGCGGAGACGAGCAGGATCGCCGCTGGGTGAAGGACATTGTTTGCCATTCCTGTGACAAGCGGGGCCATTTGGCCAAGGTCTGAAGGTCAAGAAAGAAGACGACACCACTGTCATCTCCTCGTGCACATTCCCAGGTTCGCGGCCAGTACAACGGTGGACATCCCCAGGTTCGCGGCCAGTACAACACAAGGTCTACAGATTGCCAACTGACCAACTGCTGTTCCTGCCCATCGACCATCCTAAAGATGGGAAGAAGATCCACGTCACCGTCCTACTGAATGGCATACCGTGTGAGATGGTGGTCGACTCAGGATCAGCCGTAACAGTCATCTCATTGGAAACATTGCAGCATTTGTTTCCACGTTGGAGTCATTGGCGTTTGAAGCCGAGCAGCATTCACCTCTCCGATTTTCAGGGGAGACGCATCCCTGTGGCTGGGGAAGCCATGTTTGAGGTACAGTTTAAGGGGTTTCGAGAGTCACCTTTTTGCCGAGGGGCGCCGAGCCAGCCTTTTGGGGTTTGACTGGTTCGAGGCCCTCGGAATTGCTATTAGCGGAATTAACCAGGTCAACATTTATAAATTGAATGCACTGTATACTGAATTTGCTGATGTATTTGATGGTACATTGGGAATGTATAGAGGGCCGCTGGTAACTTTTGAATTGGATCCTTCCGTAGCGCCTATATGGCTAAAATATCGAAAGGTTCCCCTTTCTATGAAACCACATATTGAGGCCGAGCAGGACAAACTTGTGGCCCAAGGTATGTTAGAACCGGTATCACATGCGAGATGGGAGACCCCTATTGTGACACCTATTAAGCCTGACGGGTCAGTGATAATCTGAAGGCTTTTTTCCGCAGATGTTCTTGCTTCTCCTTCCGTCTTTTTTTCCGGGCGGTCACATGCCTCTTCGCGCAGTTCTTTCTTAGAGGGGGGACTTCAGTTAGCTGGCTTCCACAGCAGCCCCTGCTGGCTCGTCGGGCTTGCTGCACGCAGGTGATGGGGAGGATTACGTCCTTCTGGCTCCAATCTCTCCAATGATGCCGCGCCGCTGCTGACCTACGACCAGTCGTTGTTCCGGGGGGGGCGTCCCTTCGCCGCTGCTTCTGCCGCTGTTTCGCTGCCATTGTTACCGGTGCCGCTATTTTCTCTCTGGAGCCACAGTTCTTCCACTTCTTCTAGGGGAGGGTACCCCCCTGACCGACTAAGGCCAGGTACCCATTTATCTACTCGCCATATAGGGCTTTCGAACAGCTGATTAGCCATGTGCTAGCGTCCTTGGGAGAAGATAAGGTCTTTGCGAAGTTAAATCTGGCTCAGGCTTACCAACAACTTCCTGTAGACCCCCAAGCCGCTATAGCACAAACAATTGTCATGCACAGGCGTGCGTTTAAAGTGAACAGGTTGCAATTTGGGGTAAACATTGCCCCAGGTATTTTTCAAGGCCTGATGGAGGGATTATTGAGTCTCGTACTTAACAGCTTCAAAGTAACAGGGGTGTGCGATGAGTTCCCTGCGTTTTTTTATGGGATGCTCAGTCGCTACACTGGACCTCTAATCTCCCTGCAACTCGACCTGGAGATGTGGCCGATCAGGCTGAAGGCCAGGCGTGTTACCTTTGTCCTGAAGCCCAAGACAGATGAGGAGCTAGATCAGTTGGTGGCCCAAGGGGTTTTGGAGCTGGTCCCGCACGCAGCATGGGAAACCCCCATCGTGACCCCAGTCAAGCCCAACAGAGACGTCCACATCTGCGTGGACTACAAATATACAATTAACAAGACCCTCCAAGACCATGCATACCTGGTCCCGGTGGTCAGCCATGTCCTGGCGTCCCTAGCGGGAGCTAAGATTTTCAAAAAAACTGGACTTGGCTCAGGCTATCAGCAGCTTCTGGTTGATGATGCAACCGCCGAGGACCAGATGATTGTAACGCACAGGGGCGCGTTCTGGATGAGGCGGCTGCAGTTTGGGGTCAGCGTCACCCCGGGAATCTTCCAAAATCTAATGGACTCTCTCCTTAAAGGAATTCCCGGGGTCCAGCCATTTTTCAACGATGTTCTAATCGCCATCCCCATAGATTAGGACTTCGCCACCCATCTCCACGCCGTCCTGCAAAGGTCCCATGATGCCAGCCTCAAAGTAAAGAGGGGAAAGTGTCTCCTGGAGGTCCTGTGGGTCAAGTTCCTGGGGTTTGCCATGGACGCACAGGGCATCCATCCTGCCACCAACAAGGTTCACGCCATCGTCAACGCTCCGAACCCTTCCTCCAAGCAGGAGCTTCAAGCCTTCTACCACTTGTTCCTGCCCCACAAAGCTGCAATTGTGGAGCCACTGCACCAGATTCTCGACAAATGGGCCCCCTGGGTCTGGGGCCAGAAGCAGGCGGCCGCGTTCCCTGCCGTCAAGGAGCTGCTCACCTCAAACATGGTCCTGGCACACTTCGACGAAGCGCTTCCCGTCGTCCTTGCCTGTGACGCGTCCCCATACAGGGTGGGAGCCGTCCTTGGTCATCAGTTTCTGGACAGCAGAGAGGTTCCTGTGGCCTTCTACTCCCACACCTTGTCCTCGGCCGAGCGCAAGTAGATGCAGATCAACACGGAGGCCCTGGCAATCATGGTGTGTGTAAAAAAATTCCATGATTACCTCTACGGGCGGCCCTTCACCATCATAACAGATCATAAACCCCTACTAGGCGTGCTAGCCCCGGACCGCCAAACACTGCAGATGTTATCTCCCGGGGTGGTGTGCTGGTCCATCTTCCTGGCGGGCTACCAGTATGCTCTGCACCACCGCCTGGGGAAGTCAATGGGACATGCTGACACCCTCAGCTGCCTGCCGCTGCCCTCCTGCGACCTGGATCACCAGATCCTGCGACCAGCCCACCAGATCCTGATCTTGGAGGACCATTAACACGTGTCGAACCCAGTATATTTCACTTCCTCCCCCTCTGTTTCCTCCCACACACCCCTTTTAACGTGTTCAATAGGCCACAGCATGCCGTACCTCCTAGAGCGTGCTCAGTCTTCATCAGATTGTTGGGAGGGGGATGATTTCTTTTAATTTACAAAGCTGTATTTTTCTGTATATCTGAGGAGTCCTCCCAGAGGTCATTTCGGGGGGGATCGCAGTTCCCCCGGGTGAGGTACGGGGGGCGGAGCACATGACGAAGCCCCACCCCCTGCTTCCGGCCGCCCTGCTTCCGGCCCTCATTCAGCCAGGAGGAGGCAGGAGGGAGGGTAAGTTGCTTCTCCCTACCCCTGCCTGCCTGGGGCCAGGGAGGGCCTTCACGGGGCTTCCTTGCACTCCCGCTGGCCTTGCAGGTCCACCGCCGGGCCCCTCATGGGGCTCGGCAGTGAAGCTGCAAGGCCGGCGGCGGCGGCCGGGACCGTTGGGGGTGGGGTGTGTGGCCTTATGACACACTTCCG